>NC_056738.1:243844759-243934759 GCF_019279795.1 Protopterus annectens
TTATTTACCAGAGAAATACCAGATGGATGATGTACAGACCTATATTATGAGGTAAAGGCTAGACCTTCTTGCACAATCCTGCCATTTGGGAGGTGTGGCTACAGCTGATTGACTGATGAAGCTGTGTAAAAGGTTCAGCACCTTGGTGATATGCTGGCTGGGGATCTCCTGGTTGTGCAGCATTCTTCTTACCTGACAGATCATATCCTGGTGTGGCTATACCTGTCAACTGTACAGATTCTCACAGATTATCCAGATGCATGCCTCATATATCTGGTCATTTTCCCTTAGCATTGTGGTTTTCTAGCACATTTGTTGTTAATCACTCAGGGGGTTGCAGTCAGGAAATACTGACAGAACATTAGAGTTGCAGACTTCACACCCTTCATGACATCCATGCTACTAGACACCCCAACTGTTATTCTATCAACTTTCTAACATTATGAGAGCAATATTTTAAATGCATCCCTATAGTTGGGTCTTTATCCCACCATTATGTAAAGATTTGTCCAGATTTATTTTTCTACGAGGTAGAGAGGTATGGTACTAGCATTTAGCGGCATGGCCTTACATTTGCATTTTGTTGACTGTGTTATGTTGGTAGTATGGACCGCATGACATTCCCTACAAAGGCACTATGGGTAAGGCATGGGCCTTTGCCAGAGGCCTGTAGGCCATGTGAGACTGCTGTAGGCCATCTGTAGTGAGGCAGTGCATTCTGTCACTCATATGTTCCCAGGCTGCCAGGCAGTGGACCCCCCTGGGGTGACAAGGGTAAGTAACAGAATGCACTGCTGTGCTACTAGGCACCATACCTCTTTACATATGTAAGCCAGACATCTAGACAAAGCCATGAGTAATTGGATGATAAAGGCCTAAATATGCAGAGCATTGTAACTATTGGGCTTATAAACCTGAAAGGATGATACAATAACAGATTTTAAAATAGCATGCATTTTTCTATAGGGTATGAAGTCTGAGACACTAAAATCAATCAATATTTTCTGACTTTAGACTTTCGTGGTTTGCCAGTGGATTGCCAGACAAACACTATTTCAGAATAGAGACAACACAGATATGATGCAAACCTATGTACCTTCTGAAAAAGGTATGTAGAGTTGTGAGGTATGGTAGGCACTATGTAAGTTACTCCAACCTGTGTACTGTTCATATGTATGGCCCCCTGTACATGACCCATCGAGCTTTCCTGGAGTAATGGATATTGACATCTGGACAGTGTGTACAACTCCCACCGTATATGTAGCTGAAATGCAAAACAGTTGGCACTGCATTTCATGGAACATGGCCCTGTCTACCACAGTACTCTACCTAGGCCAGTAGGGCATAACATGAGAAGTTACTGGCCACATCCTGACTAGTATTCCCCGCACATATGCATAGGTCATTCAACCCTGCATATTGTGGACATGCAACAAGATATCATGTTGATTGGGACAGACCTGGCAATTAATGCTCTGGTGCTATTACCCTACAAACTTACATGTTACTGAATTTCTATTTGAATATGGGTGTGGGGGGCACACCTGTCAACAGTACACATTTGCATAGACTGTGCTAATATTTGGCGTTACATTTTGGTTCCATTTCACACAGTATTGTAGCCTGTCTTGGGGAAGACGTATTACTAAAGGCCAGAGGTAAGATTGTAATGCCATACAGTTAAGTTTCAGACTTCTTACCCTTCAGAGAGTCTTACCTATACTGCAAGGCCTACTGTGATATCACTGTGTGTGTAAGTCCATAGGGGGGTATTCCATCATTGTCGCTCTTTGTGTGCCTTTGCCAGACATTCCTTTATGGTTTTCAACAACTGACTTCCTGTGTGAGTCTGGTAGTGAGTATGGGATCCCCACAGTGATGCATGTGACCTATGACCCCCCCCTTAGTTGACCCCTCACATACACTGCAGTGGGATTTGTCACCTTAAATTATACTGCATAGTGTGGGGAAGCCAGTATTGTGTAGACATTTCCTAGTGTCCCACATTGCTGTCAGTTGTCTGCTGCCTTCCCAGTAGGCCACCCCATTCCCTTGCATGCATGCAGCATTTCCATAGGTATGCTACCAAAACATGGTAACCTATTCATTTATTGTTAATAAGACTGACTTACCTTGTGCCTACGGCACATGTGAGGACCATACCTGTCAACCTGGAAATATCAAAAATCTGGAAAAGGCCCATGAAAATTAGTTACAAATCTCTACGCTGATTAACATCTAATTTTCATGCACAATTGCATAACCCCATCCACTCCAATGCATTGTGGGATACCAACTGGTTGAGCGGTCTGGTTTGTTTGGGGCAAAGCACTCATGAGCAGGATTGGATTTCAAATGCACTCATTGGGCCTGGAAAGAAATCAAGTGAAAGAACAGGTTTGGAGTGTGTGTGTGTGTGTGTGTGTGTGTGTGTGTGTGTGAAAATGCCCCCCCCCCATGTAATATACCTGTTAGCTAGAGGTATTCAGGCTCAAACCCTGTACTTTTGGTACAGGGTAAAAAGAGCCTAAAGTCCCTAGCCACCACCATGTCTGAGGTCTGTCTAGATTTTTTATGCTAACAGTTGAGAGCTAAGTCTAGGTGAGAAGTGAACAGAATTTGTATTCCCCCATTACTGGCTTTGTTGTTTGTCCAGGTTTCTTGTGCTAAGAGTTGAGAGCTATGGTGAGTGAGACATGAGAACTGAATTTGTATTCCCCCATTATTGGCTTTGTCCAGGTTTTTTGTGCTAAGAGGTTGACAGCTATGATGAGAAGTGAGAACTGAACTCACTACATGATAGCCATTAAGTTCAGTCTTTCTATTTTTTAAGGGGACTGCTGATTTGGCATAGTGGCATGTTGCTCTGACTGTAGTGCATAGGGTCCTGGATTCAAGACTTGCCAGTGAAATGCATGGTGGTAACCCAACATTTTATTCTAGCAAGTTTCCAAAACGATACAAGCAATGTTTAAAATGTGTCCCTGGTAAGTCCCTAGCCACCACCACTTGTGAGCTTGGTCCAGGTTTTTGTTCTAAGAGTTGAGAACTCTGGTGAGAAGTGAGAACTGAATTTGTGTTCCCCCATTATTGGCATTGCTTGTCCAGGTTTTTTGTGCTAAGAGGTTGAGAGCTATGGTGAGATGTGAGAAGTGAATTCACTACAAGATAGCCATTAAGTTTCAGTCTTCCTATTTTTTAGGGGAATGCTGATTTGGCATAGTCGTATGTTGCTCTGACTGTAGTGCATAGGTTTCTGGGTTCAAGAACTGCCAATAAAATGCATGGTGGTAACAACATTTTATTCTAGCAAGTTTCCAAAATTATATAAGCAATGTTTAAAATGTGTCCCTGGTAAGTTCTAGCCAACACCACTTGTGAGCTTTGTCCAGGTTTTTGTTCTAAGAGTTGAAAGCTATGGTGAGAAGTGAGAACTGAATTTGTATTCCCCCGTTATTGGCACTGTTTGTCCAGGTTTTTGTGCTAAGAGTTTGCGAGCTATGGTGAGAAGTGAGAACTGAATTCACTAAATGATAGTCATTAAATTTCAGTCTTGCTTTTTTTCAGGAAACTGCTGATTTGGCATAGTGGTATGCTGTTCTGACTGTAGTACCTAGGGTCCTTGGTTCAAGTCTTGCCAGTGACATGCATGGTGGCAACACATTTTATTCTAGCAACTTTCCAAAATTATACAAACAATGTTTAAAATGTGTCCCTGGTTTTTGACCTTCTGCCCCACCCAAAAAAAAACTGAAGTTGAAAATAAGTGCGAGAAGCTGTGCAAGATGCCTATGGCTTACACTACTGTCATTCTATTTGTAGTGTGGGAGTGGAAATAATCTTTTATGATGGGAATGTTATAAATTGGGCAGTTTTGTCATTATTGGTTCATGCATTTTGTTTCATTGCCTACAGTACAGTCTACTGGAAAAATATTCAAACAATACATTTAAAATGTACTCTAACAAGTGTGCTGTATTATACAAGGAATATAACTTAATAAAGTCAGGAATGTGTATCAAAGAAAAGAACACATGCATGTTTCTTGTTTTGTGTTCAAGGGGCCAATGATTTGTAAACACCCCAAAGATAATCTTTATCCACCACTCACCAGATGCATTTTCTTTGGATGTAGTGTGTGGGTTTCAATGCTATTTCAATGAATGTGAGTTTCAAGGGCAGAGAAGTTTTAATGCCAAGTCTATTGTATTGCTTTGTTTAGGAGATGTCTGTTAGTGTTTGTGCATTGTTGTGCTGCAAAATGTAAAAATAAAATCCAAATAATCATTGTAGAAGAAAAGCAGTATGCACACAGTGTTTATGGTAAATGGAGAGAAATCACCAGGTAATGGGACATTGGAATGGCTGCAGTGGGACTCTGGTGCCATAACAATTTTGGCTGTCCTTCAGTTTGCGTTTGAAAGTTGGTATCCCACAATTCCATTGGAGTGGGTGGGGTTACATAATTATATATGCAAATTAGATGTTAATCAGCATGCAGACTTGTACCTATTTTTCATGGGCCTTGACCAGATTTATGATGTTTCCAGGTTGAGAGGTATGCCCTACTCATAGGTTCTGCTAATAAATCCAATCCTGCCCAACGGCTCATGAGTGCATTGCCCCAAACTTCGCTGCTGTTAATAAATCCAATCCTGCTCAACAAAATAAATCCAACCTGGCTGCTGATCATCCTGCCCAATGAGTGCATATGAAATAAATCCAGTCTTGCTCGCTCTTAACGACGGCTGCTGCTAATATATCTAAAATCCAAACCGCTATCATTTCCTGCTCTTGGCTGCTGCTAATACATCCAAATCAAGTGCTGTTTCCCACAAGCATTTGCAGCCAGAAATTACGACATGAGCTCAAGGAGCTCAATTCTGACTGGCTGATAGCCCTGATGGAGCTGACGTCATCACGCATGTGATGACGTCAGTTCCGACAGCGTGATATTTGAGAAAAGTAAGAAACTAAAGAAAAATATTGGAAATGAAGGGGTGCCACTCAGGAATTTTTGCACCCCTTCATTTGGACCCCAAAATATGGTAAAAACTGAGGAATTTGGTATGGTTGAGAGGTCTGGTGAGGACAGTGCTTGAAGGCTGCCTATGTTGGATGCACACAGTACACTGCCTATAAATGGTAAGTTACGGGCAATATGTGATGTGTGTGTCATTTATTTTATTTGTGTGTGAGTCAGAGAGAGGTGTCAGTCCCTGGATCCCTACAGTTTCAGTGTTTGTGCTATGCCTTGCCTCTTTGCCAGGGCCTGGGAATACTGGACACACCTCTGTCTGCCTATAGGAGCAGACTCAGAGGTTCTTCTTCTGAGTCCCTCTGTGCCTGTGGTGACCTTGGCAACAGTGGGGGTGGTGTGGCCCTTCCCCATGCTGTTTCTGCTGCAGCTGTTTTTGCAGGATCATATTGTGTAGCATGGCACTTACTATGAACATGTGTGCACATGTAGCTGGAGAGTACTGCAAGGTTCCACCAGATATGTCAAGGCAGTGGAACCATGACCTGAGCATCCTGAACACACACTTTATTATGCTCCTAGTTTGTTCATGTGCCTCATTATGGTGTTTTTGTGTGGGTGTGTGTGCATTTCTGATGGGTGTCATCATCCACACGTCCACTGCATAGCCATCATTCCCCACCAGATGACCATACAGGATGACCTCACTGGCAAATGACTGGTACAGTAGCTTCAGGTATTCTGCTACATGGTGGCAGAAACGCATATTGCTGGTCCTCTCCTCATGGATGTTGGGGAAGTAAATGTGCTCACCAGTGTGGGTAGGATGACATCCAGGAACTGGTGGAGTACCCTGGATGCAGATGCCTGTGAGACCCCCATGATGTCACCAGTAGGTCATTAGAAAGTACCTGTAGCTATTATTCTTAAGGCTACACATACCTTGGTAACCACTGGGATGGGCTCCCCTTTGTTGGCTCTTGGTCAGAGTTGAGGCTAGCACATCTCAATGAGTTGCTGCAGTATGTCTCTGTCCATCCTGTAGTGCTTTACTATCTCTAGGTCATGTAGCCCCTGGCAAGTTGCTCTGGGTCTGAACACTCTTCTCCTCCTCCTCAGTCTGTGGCAGTTGTCAGCATTATCCTCATCACCACCCTCAACCTCTAGCATATAGTGATGGATCAAAGTGATGGCAGTCCCCAACATGTTTTCAGTTAAAATTCCCCCACAGGTGTACAGCAAAGTTGCACATTTTGTGGGAACAACCAGACTGTAAGGTGTTTGCATAGTTTATACTGTTGTGCTGCAAATGCTGCCTGCATGATTGGCTGACTATGATGCATTCCACCTGCAAGCTATGTTATTTGTACTTGATTGCTTTTATTCTGCTATTTTCCTTTTTTATCTGTTTTTCCCTTCCCATTTCCACTGCTTTTAAGCCCCGAGGCACACAGCGGAAACCTGGTGCCCAAATGTAAACAGTCCTGATATTTCCATGGTTTTTTTTAGACCTGGTGTGTGCCGCGCAAACCCATTTAACTAATGTAAACACTGAGAAATGGCCCTCCCTTGACATGAAGTAGTCAGTAGTAAGTCAATACAGCCTCAGACACACCCCTTGCTTGGGTGTGCTTAGCTTAGCTTATCTGGGAGCTGTGGAGCTCCAATGTGCATACAGCAAGCATGACACCTCCCCTTTTCATGTCTGCTGCTCCTCCTACTTACACCACTGCCTTATAGCATCTACACAGTTAGGTGCAGTTTGGCACATAGAGTCTTTTTGTGATTCAGTAAATTTCCCACATTTTTATACCCCACTGCCTTAATCCCTAGTTACTGAACTACACCAGAGACTTTCCCCTTAGCAACTAGTGTTCTTTGTTATTGTTTTGATTCTGAAACTATAATGGCAAAATGCAGATTTCCCTTAAAATTGTGTTTTCCATTTTTTTCTTTTATTTTTGGCACAATCTTGTTTGTGCACTGCTGCCCTATGCTTAAACGGCTGAGATTGGGCAAAAAAAACTTTTATTTTTATAAAATTGAAACACTTTTACATGACAATGACCATATATTTGGCCATTGGCATGCCTAAACATTATAATACATGCTTTTATTTGAGCTCTCATGCCTCCATTTTGATTTTTGCAGGCAAATCATTTCTTCAGGTAACACTATTCCTGCACAGATGCCTGCCTGCTTACTGAATCACTAATTGACCTCATTTGCATGGTTTTCATCAGAAAATGAGGTAATTAGCATTATTCAATGGTGTCCATGCAAGAATAGTGCTTCCAAGTTCATGCACGTTCCCCCGCTTGTTCACTGGATCGATTAGTGGCCATATTCCATGCAGGAGTGGCTGCACTATTCTTACACTGTGTGTAAGCTTCATTGAATCCTGGGGAGAGTCTATGAAGTAATTGTTTAGTAGGGTGGCTGTTTTAAGAGGTGTTTTATTGGGGAAGGGGTTGGGGTAGAAGGTTTTCCTGAATAGAGAAGATTGTTTATGGTGTACCAAAATTGTTTTGGGTATGAGGTATAGGTAAAATGAACCTCTTGATAGATTTTTTTCTTGTCTTAGATAATGAGTTTTTTTGGTAAGGTTTCTTAGTTCTTTGAATTTAAGGAGGAGAGAAGAAGATTTTGATTTTGTCCATTGTTTCCAGGTAGTGTCTCTAAGTTTTATGGTGGAAGGGGCATCTTTTGAAAGGCAGGGTGTGGGATTAGATTTGATCCTAGTTTTCCCAGTGGGCCTAAGTGAGTTTAGCATGTTTAGGAAAATGTTGTTAAACTCAAGAACAGCATAATTTAGAAGAAGGTTGAACAGGTGAGACCAGTTAATAAGAGAGAGAGTTGGTAGTTGAAAGTTCCTTTGTTGAAGTTGGATAGGTTTCAGCAGTCTCTGTAAAGGTTGGTTTATGAGATATGAGAAAGTACTATTTGGACTGAGATAGAAAGGTGATCACTTAAGGAGTCTGGTAAAGTATTGGGATTATAGTATTGATTAGGGCTGGAAGGTAGGATTCAAACAAGAATGGAGTTCCAGTTTTTATTGATGCGGGTGGGAGAAATAAGTTGACTGAACACAAAAAGTTTAATACTATGGCTAGGCGAGTGGAGGGGAGTTTATTCCAATTGATCTTGACATCACCTAGTAAGATTGTCTCATATGATAGATGCTGGGAGATCCATGATAAGATAGAGTCAAGAAGTGGAATATTGTTACCAGGAGGTATATAGATAGATCCTATAGCGAATTTCTTGTGTGGGTTAAGGGGGCAGTTGAGAAAGATGAGTTCAGCAGGAGAGAAATCTGGGGGGTGTAAGCAGTGGAGGGAGAGAATGAGCTGTTCTGAGTGCAAGATAGCAATACCTCCCCCTTTTTTGAAAAGTCTGTTTTGCCGGAATATGTTGTAACCAGGAGGTATAATTTCTGAGTTTGTGATATGAGATTTGAGCCATTTTTCTGATAGGGTTAAGATGTGGGGAGAGTGATTTGCTATCCAAGCATGTAAGTCAGAGATTTTGTTAGTAAGACTTTGTAGGTTTATTGAGTAGATAAGCAAGTGCTTGGTTGGAGATTTTGGGAGTTGATGCCTGTTGGATAAGGTGGATGTGGTGGGGTTAGGGGAATAGGATGGACCATGACTGGGGTGAATGTCCCCATCTGGAAGGTGAGTAGTAGGAGGCAAATTAGGTTTTGAGAAATAGAAGTAGTAGGTAGTAGGTTTCAATTTATGTTTAGTGGGAGTGAGAGAAGGATTGAAATGTTTTAGTTTGTGATAATGTATATAATATGTACTGTAGAGAGAGGGTGAAATAGGGAAGTTCAGGTTTATATTGAAGGTTAATGTTACCTGGGGAGAGTGGGTGATAAAGGAGGGTAAAGTAAGTTAGAGTGATAAGTTAGTTTAGAGAGGAGGACCAGAATGTGAGGTAAGAGAAACTGAAGTAGCATGCTGTTGTGTTATGTGGGTGTAATTACAGGTGTGGGGAGAGTGGAGTTAGTGATTGTATGGAATTATTGTAAGAAGTTAAGATGTAAGGAGGAGCAGTAGGTAGGGGAGGGGGAGGGATCTGTGAGGAGTAAGTGATGAAAGATGTAAGATAAAGCAGAGATGGAGAGATGGAGAGAGGGTAATTACCTTGGGCAATACCACTAAAAGTTAGTGTGAGGAGGGGGAGGTAGGGAAGTGGAGAGCAAAGTTGGGGGGGGTTTAGTGATTAGAGCAGGGATGGATTGATTGGATAATTGGAGGAAGGGGAGGAGCTTTACAGGGAGGTTAGAGTATAAATGCAAATAAAGTAGGGGTGGGTGGGCAAGTGGGCAGGGTAGGGAAGTGGAATAAGCCCAAGGGTGAACTGACTGGGTTGTACCAGGTTTCAAATCATGCACACTATTGTAGAAGAAAATAATCATCCATCCAAGTAGAAAAAAACAGATGAAACAGTTGAGTTGGGATCTCTGGGTAAGGTTAAGCAGTAAAAGCAGCTGGCCACTAGCTTCCTTATATTGATTTGAATTATATTTTACTTGGGAGGACAGAGTAAGAATTGGCTTAAGACCAATGGTACTGGGTTATATTGGAAGTCAGAGAGAGAGAAAAGCTAGGGAACTAGTGATAAAGTGAACATTAGTAGATGGGGCTTTACTGGACCAAAAGCTAGGAAGATAGAGATTAGGGTTACTTATAAAACTAAAGGGATGGTTTTAAGAAATGAGGGCTATTTTCCTGCTGGCATCCTACAATGACTGCATATTAAATTTTGCAATTAGTTGAATATCTGTTTTTGCTTAAATTGCAACTTTTTCAGTTATGTTGGAGAGGTACTTTGTGTACTCCTTCAATACCATTGCATATATATTGATGGTGGTAGATGTGTGTGTGTGTGTGTGTGTGTGTGTGTGTGTGTGTGTGTGTGTGTG
This sequence comes from Protopterus annectens, assembly GCF_019279795.1. Taxonomy (NCBI): domain Eukaryota; kingdom Metazoa; phylum Chordata; order Ceratodontiformes; family Protopteridae; genus Protopterus; species Protopterus annectens. The sequence goes on from NC_056738.1 coordinate 243,854,668, forward strand.
TGTGTGTGTGTGTGTGTGTGTGTGTGTGTGTGTGTGTGTGTGTGTGTGTGCATGGACACAGGGTGGGGTGCTACTGTTAAGCTTAGCCACTGCTCTTAATACACTAACACATTTCACAGAAATTGATATAAAGAAATGAGAATAAGAGCATAAAGTACAACACTGTAGCATCTTTAGAAAATCCTGTCAGTGAGGTAATAGTGTGGCAGTCCAGCCTGCCTGCCTTAAAAGATAGCACCAAAAGACACATTTTCAAAAGCATTAGTGAATTTTGCTGAATAGATACCATGGTTTCTATCACTGTAGTTATAGATATCTGTTTATACTTCACCAAATTACAAAGCATTGCTGAAGTAAAACTTGAATGGACTTCTTCTCAGCCTCAAGTACTGCATCAGAGTACATCTGACATCTTTACTACATCAGATGCAGGCCCTGTGCCAGAATGGGAACATTTGGTGTTTATGCTGGAATCTGATAGTGAAGCAACACACCTAGAATATGCCTGAATAAGTAATATGAATTACTTACATATGTACATGTAAAACACAGCTAAAAAACAATCTCTTGGGCTATTTGACATAAGACAGTGGAGAAATATTAAGACAGTGAAGAAATATAATGAGTATACAGTTGAAGCTTCCTACAAAAAAAAAAAAAGATGGACAACGGTGGAGGACATTTAGTTCCAAAGGGTACATATGTTTTCCTTTTATTGAATTCTCTCATTCTGTGGATGCAGTCTATTTTCATGTTATTTTTGTCATTCAGGCTTAAGTACCCATGTGTTTCTCAAACATGGTTTCCGGACTGGAAAAAAAAAATCAAATTGAAATGATGGTCATCAACTATGCCCAATAGTGTTGAAATGTGTAAAGTGAGTCATATATCAGAGTGAAGTTTCAAGGCACACACAAGAGAAGGACAGACCTTACATTCAACACTCATTGAAGAAAATTTCAAATATGGATAAAAATATATTTTCTATATCAAAACTGAATGAGCTATTTTGAGGTTAACTGTAACACAGTGCATTGCACAAAAAGGATATATAGGAGATAAGCAGAGTCTGAACTGCAGCAGCTTATGGAAATTATTTGTCTGATACCAAAACATGATGATATTGTTAAAAGAAAACTGACAGGTACAAGAAATGCTAAATATACATACCACAGTATTCACAATAAGCAGGTTAATGTTATGGCAAAATAACTAAGACAGTAAATTACTGAAAAACTGTAGCACCAGGGACATTTGTAATTTAAGTGGATGAGGTGATGGATATTTCAAAAACAGAGTAGCTGTCCCTTGTTATGCATTATGTATATACTGGTAACATACATGAAAAGTTCCTAGGGTTTTAGCAAACACAAGGCCTAGATACAGTACCTCTAACAAACACAATAATGCAAGTGCTTGCAAAAAACAACATAAATAAGCATGAATCAGTTCTATTTTGGTGTTCCTGTTATGAAACCGGAGTAAAAGTTTTGTGAGAATGATCAAAAACCCATCCACATACATTTGTTACAGCGATAGGTTGAACCTTGTTGTTGTGGACAGTGTCAGAAATATGCAAATAGCTGATGAGTTTGAATTAGTACAGATATTATATCATTTCATTAATAGCTCAGAAGTGTATGCCTACTTAATACAAATTCAAGAAAATAATTATGTCCAACACAGCACTAGGTGGATGTGACAGTCACTTGTATGTAACAGTGTGTGTAACACCAGGCCAGCTAACCTGCAGTCCATCCAACATTATGAAAAAGATACACTTCTCATGTAATTCAGGCAAAAGTACGAAAGCACAAAAAAGCACACTTACCATCAGTGTTACCATGCTTGAGATAATCCTTAAAAAGAAAAATATTGCTCCTATGTCACTGTAGGCTTAAATTTTCCAGCTGTTGCATACTGCTCAGTTCATAAGAACCTTGCAAACAGTGTTATGTGAAGTAAGACATGATAGTGCATCTGAATCTGGCATTTGCCTGCAGTATGGCTAGAAACAGAAAAGTTAAACCTAAATGGTACTTTGCCTCAAATCATTCGGCTACCTCATTTGAGAAGAAGACCTGTTACACAGCAGGATTAGATCAGCATAATTACAACAGGGAAATGTTATGTTCTACAAAAAAAAAAAAGATGACTTTCAAAAGTATCTTTTTTGCCAACTCTTGACAGGACCTTGGCATATGCAAAATCTATTATTGCATGGAGCAAGCCCCCCTGTACCCCAATGTGGAGGGCTGCACCTGCCACATCCCCTGATAATTATATATACTAACTCCAAGATCACACAACATTGTAAAAAGGGCACATTTCCCAACCCTGAGAATTGAGCAATCTCGCACACCTGTCGTCCAGCTATTTAGTTGAACAAATTAAATTAATTAAACAGATGTCAACCAAAGATTGTTTAGACCAAAAGCTATGCATCCACACAGACATGCTGCAAAGGGAGTTTAGGAAAGAAATCCTAATGAAGACATAAGCAATGTGCATGCTCTCTTAATTTCTTGACTTCATACAAAGATTGTTTCTTTGAATTATATATGCTACTTATCACTACATTTATACTTCCTGCCACATCAACTGGATTTGAATGTTCTGTCAGTAACTTATGAATGATAAAAATAAAGCTTCAAAACAGAATTGAAAATGGCACACTGTGAAGCTTGACAGTTCTTTCCATCAATAACAAGACACAGGGCCTGGACTAGGAAAAAGTATACATATTGACCAAAAGGAGTTTAGACTAAAGCCACTACACACACACACACACACACACACACACACACACACACACACACACACACACACACACACACACACACACACACACACACACACACACACTCACACACACACACACTCACACACACACATCTCTCTCTGTATATAGATATATACATATATGTACATATATATAGCTATATCTATAGCTAACCTATATATATATATATAGCGTTATCTAAGCACTTGATGGATTTTCCAGGACATAGTTTTTCTTTCATGGCGATAGATCAAATCATTCCATCAATTAGAGGGGGTCCTTTCCCATTACTGTTAGAATTGAGGGAATTGGAGTGGCAGTTTAGAACGGATGCCTTTCATGCCCCCGGGTTAAACGACAATTGTAATATTTTACCTGTCCTAAAGTTAAGAAGCTATTTAAGCTGACTTTTTTGTCATGAATTAAGGATTTATTAGCTATAGCACATCTTTAATGGGTATATAACTGATTACTAGATAGGTTTTAACATAGGTTTATGCACAAGTTGATAGATTTACATGTGGATGTTTTGTATTATTATTTGTTTATACAGATGTGTTTATGATTAGAATGTAATATACTTTTTAAGAGATTAATGTATTGTATTGCAAATATAGGTATACGTTTTTGTGATGGTTTTTTAAAAATGTGTTTTTAAAAATGGTTACTTAGTGACATCACTTCCTACAAGTATTTAAGCTTGTTTAATTGAGTATTCTTGTTTTGATCTCTGAGGAAGCCAAGCAATTTTAGCAAGGCGAAAACGCTCAATAATAAAATTAGCGTTCAGCTTTTTTCGGATTCACTACGAGTGGTTTATTTAGCTGGAGCAAGGTTCCGTGGCTCTGTTTTTTGTTATTTATATATATATATATATATATATATATATATATATATATATATATATATATACACAAAAAAAATATATATATATATAGGGTCTATATTAGAACATCGAATTTTCAAAACTTCGAATGTTCTAATATCGAACCCTATTCAGCGAAAGCTGAAAATATTGAACATACAGAGCAGTGAATTTTTTCCTAGGGAAAAAATTCACTGTTCCAAAACACATACACACAACACAAGCACACCAAACAAACAGCAACCCACACACATACACCTAAAATCTTACACCTAACCCTACACTAAAATATATACACACACCACTAACTATCCACTTACCTTAACCCAAACCCTAACCCTAAGGTCCATCACTATCGCACACTCACCTGACCCACGCCATAACCCTAACTCACCTACCCCACCCTAATCCTCACGTCCACACAATCACACACATACCTAACCCGCACCCTGACCCTAGCTAACCTAACCCGCACTCAATTGCACACTTACTTGAACCCGACACGTAACTTTCCACCACAGCACTGAAAATACCAAAGCAACAGAAACGGACAACTGAATTCTTTCCTAGAAAAAAATCTGGTTTTCTGTTGCTTCGATATTTTCAGCTTTCGCTGAATAGGGTTTGATAATGTAATGACCCTGTGCTTTCATGTGTAGTATGCATCATCATTTCCTACTCTAAAAAGACATACAACTTCAGTCTACACCTGTAATATTTGATCATTAAGAATGTGAAAGAAACACTGCAAGAAATGCTAATCACAGCAGTTTATTTCAACTGCTTGTTTTAAGTTTGCACACAATGCACACAACTAGTCATGTCATTGATTGGTTTGCATGAATCATGTAATTGCCCTTTACTTTCCCTCATAGCTTGCCTCCTTGTACATACATAAAAAGGCAACCACTTATAGCAATCACCTCTCATCTGTGGTTGTTAAAAACAATGCAATAGCAGCCATAGCTATGTATTTCACTTATTCCCACAAAACATCCCACTCTAACTGTTGATTGACAAAAAATAAATAAAAAAAGCATATGGTGCTGTGGACAGTGTGTACTTTTATCACTTCCTACACAGCTATCTGGTTTCCTGTAAGAAAAAAAAAATCGGAAAACATCTATCACAGCAACTGTGTTTAGACTTAGAGCTTTGAGACAGTATTCTGTATTCCCCAGCCAAGCCACATTTGCAACTGTGCCCACTTTACTGTGATTATATTATCTGTTATTTCCTTTCATTTACTGACTGCCCACTAAACAGGAAACTACTTCTAATGGTCACCTGTAAGTACCAAAATAAAAGGAAAATAATCACAGCAAAGTTACTGGCGCATGGCTCAAGTTGTTACTGTCAGATACCCCCATGGCAATTGCAGTAAATAAAAAATAAAATAAATGGGGTTCCTATTACCACATCGAAAGACCATAATCGCGAATACAAAAAGACCGACATATATTGCGCGAAACATGGAAACGCCAACCGTCCAAAATAGCGAAAATTGAAATGTCGAAGTGTAATGGTTGGCCCATCTGTGGTATTGCTCCGTAAGGTAAGTGTGCGATAGATAGGACTTTAAGGTTAGGATGTGTGTTAAGGTAAGTGAATAGATAGGTAATGTATGTAAGATTTAGTGTAGTGTTGGAAGTAGGGTTTTGTTAAATGTATGTATGTGTATTATTTATTTTTTTTGGGTGTATGTCTGTAGGGGACGTGTGCAGTAGTTACGGACCTTAGGGTTAGGGAGGGGTTAAGGATAGTGAATAGTTAGCTGTGCATGTGGGGTTTAGTTTAGGGTTAGAAGAAGGGTTTTGGTGCATTACTTTAGGTTAAAAGTAGAATTTAGTTAGTGTATGTATGTGGTTTATTTATTTTGTTTGGGTAGGTAGTATGTAGCGGGTGGGGGGTTGGCCCACTATGACAGTTCGTTATTTTATTTTTCGCTGTTTAGTGCATTCAGAATTTTCATGGTTCGCATTATAGATGTCGACATTTAGGTATTCACGGAAAGGGTTTTTCGATTTGGTAATACAGACCCAATAAATGTATTGTAGATTGTACAGGATTACTATAACCACAATCCACAGTTCTGTTTGACTTCGTACTAGAAAACAAAATAAAAGAAGACATACTTGCATCATAAAAATGTTTCTCAAGTTCCTTGAGTCCGGACATTACAGGAATTTCAAGACATATAAATAAATATCACTGGTTATGACCTTGCAAATGATTGCTAAGTGGAGCTGAATACAAGTGCTTAGATGGCATAATAATAGGAATTGGGTTGGCTACTCATGTTATACTACTGTATTAGTGGGGGGGGGGTAGAAAGAAAAGCTATTTGGTCAATGCATTAGCTATACTAGCCAAAATATTACCCCATAGCTTCCCATTAAAATCAATGAGAACTTAAATTCAGAAGTCACATGCATGCACACATACAGTTTTACTTATTTGCATTTATAATCAGAAGTTTCAGTGGAGCAATGCAAAACTATTCTGTGAAAGGTTTCATAATAATCTGGGAAGTAAAGTATTAAGCTACACAACTCTCTCAGGTAAAAGAATATTAGGCATTAAATTTCATTTCTGCATCTAATTCTAGAAACAGCTGGCTTGTGTGAAACCCCTTAGTATTTACTTGGATCACATGTCTTACTGAATTTATTTATTGTGTATATCAAGCTGCAGTGCAATGAGATGAAAGGAAGGAATAATTATGAAGCAAAACTGAAATAAGTAAAACTGGAACCACTTAACTTTAACAGTTAAAAGTTTAATTTATCTAGTGGTTTTGTTTAGTTAAGCAGATATGCTGATACAGCAGTGTCTGGAGAGAAACTGTCATATTAGTCAAAATAAGTCTTGTTCATAAACTGCTACTCAGAGAAACCCATAAACATGAACTAGTCTATAAACAGATTTCAGTGAGTCTCAAGCTCTCATATAGCAGGGACCACACATACACACACATTCCAGGGTTTCTTTTCATGTACCGGGCTATTATCTATCCTGTTTTTAAGAAGAAGAAAGCATTGACATAGAGAAAGAAACTGAAAAATTACAAAAGCGATACTGCATAAAATTGTCATTCTTCACTCATATAAGCTTTGCACAAGAATAGAAACAGAGTTGTTTTTTTCTGGAGTGGTATGCTATAACGATACTCACATGCATTTGTGTGTTATGAGTAAATGTTTCTCGTCTTGTTCATGATCTTCAAGTATGCCTGTCAGACCAGCTGGACCTCTCCTATTTATTTTTATATCGTCCTCAGTCACCATGCTGTTCAGTCACCCGGGAAATAGTTGTTTAATTCATTTGCAATAAATTCATGTTCCAGAGTTCTGAATAAGTTAAAGTTTACAGGCTTGTCTTGCAGCTTTGCCATTGAAAGTGAAAAAAATAATCATCAAAACATAAAATGCTTATTTAGAATGGGAAATCACCCCCCCCCACCAAAAAAACATGTTCTCTTGAATGTGCCTTGCTTGAGCATGCTGTTATTGGAGACCTTATCTCCTCAGTCATCTGCTGTGAACATATATAGTTATAGTAAAGTGAGTATTTGTATACAATAGTTATATCCCTGGGGGCACAGCCATAGTCAGTTCATCAGACATCTGGGACAATCCCCAAAGTAGCGTCCCCCAAAATTAATTTGAGTTGAAGACCAAAAAAATTAAAATAAAATATCTTCCGATAGAAAAGGACAAAAACAAACAAATGGTCTTCTGTAACTGCAGGTAGCTCTTTTATATAGTCACTAATACATATGCTCATGAATGCTGAAGAAACATTCATTTATGAAGGTGTGATATCACTGACGACTTCTTAAATGAATGCTAGTACTGCACATAAGTTCTATCGGGCAGTGGTAATCATGGTCCCTAACAGCCTGTGCCAGGGCATTACCTTGGGGTTTAAACAAATGCATGAGGGAAAAAAGTCAAGTTAAATCTGATATCTAGAACACAGAACTACCCATCACTGTATTATCTACCCTCAAATGTAGCCCTTATGTTGCAGCTACATTACAACAGCAAACTACTAATTAAAAATCCATTACTTCTGAGCTGCAATAACTTGGTTTGTTTCTACGAAATTGTATTAGAATATGCAGTGTTGTTTGTTTCTCTGTTGATAATATTATTTCATAGATTTAATTTCCTTGTCTGCTGGTACACAGTTCATTCTTACTGCAGACTATATCTCAGCCTAGCAAATTGTGAAGTCCAATAAATCTTTTTTTTAAGTCCAGTCTTCTAGGGATATAAGGATTTTTTCTCTGTATCATTGAAAAAGCTCAAGGATTATCTAGAAATGCAGTTCCACCCAACTTGTAGAACAAGATAAAGGTATAAGTAGAAGGAGGGAAAGAACAACAAATGATCTGATTGTTTAGAATGTTCCTACCGTATCATTAAAACATCAAATTTCTAAAATCTATGGGTAGAAAACTGAACATTTCAAAAGCAGGATTATAAAACAATCTGTGTAGTATGCAAGGCATATTTGCACATTTTGTGGACAAGCTCAGGATACTATAGATTCACTGATAAAAGCTATTCATGTATTTTTGAGTGGCATACAGAGCATTTAAAGAGCAAGGTATTGTATTCAAATTAATGACTAAATTCACTTGCACTGATCTGGAAACAGCATTGATGTGGGTTACTGTATATACATATAAGTATAAATTGCTTCAAATCAGCATCTGGAGTAGACATGTTAGATACTACAGCATGGCTTGTTTACTTGAGTCATTTTCATATACTGCAGGAAATTGGTCATCCTATACCTACGAAGCAATAGCAATACAGCACTTGTAATTGTTAACTAATAAGCAGAGACTATGTTGTTGAGGAGGTGACATTTCTGAAAGCAGCAGCTTGTGACAACTTTGTACAGCACCTGGAATGCATGACTTTTCATTACTTTTGGGCACACCATTCTGTGCTGTGTTTACTAATCTTTTCAACAGAAACTTTACAGCATCCACTAGAGTATACAAATGGGAGAGGTTTTTCAGCTGTCCACTTTGAGGATCCATATACACTTCCTTCCTGGATGATAAATCTCACCACCAAGAGGGCGATTCCCTAAATTGGTGTCTTATGAGTAGGAAGCATAGTTCCATAGTACTGTATAAGTCAGTCTATGTACGTCTGAGGTGAATGTATATGTTTTTTTTTTTTTTGTATGATTTTGTATGATAGGTCATGGAAGATGCATCTATGAGCAATGAATGATGATCTTAACAATGCATGGAAAAAATATTAACCATGGCCAAAATCATGCAGGCCTTAAGGCCTCCTTTATTCTTTTATTACTCTCTCAGCAAGGAGACCAAGATTTTTATGATGTGTGCCTATTGTACAGCATGTTTGTTAGGAAGCAAGCTGCTAGGTTCTGGATAGACAAAGCTATCCACTAACAATGCAACCAAAAGGAAGAAAAGGACAGCACTGACTTGTATAATAGCAGAAAAGGACAGCATCCCCTCCTGCCATGAATGAGGGACACCAGTGACTAATTTGAGCAGAGATTAACAGCACCCCCCTCCCCATGAATGCAGCATCCAATAAAATGACACTGTTGTGGCATATATTAAAGAGAAGCAATGATAGAAAATTCAGCAAAAGAGATATAGTCATATAATAGTAGGTACCACCAGTAGACCCACATAACCATATGAATGCAGACAATCTGTAGTCCAGTCCTGCAAATGGATCCATATTTATATATATTTCCAGAGATAAGTAAGCACGACTCTATAACATATCCAGTTGTTTTCCAATTGAAGGGATCAGTGCCAATGTTGGTAACTCTTCTAATGCTCCTTGTTAAAACCATATATCTTAAAAGAATATTTTATCAGGACAAAATATATCTTAAGGAAATTAGCTAATAATGTAAAATATAGATTGTTATTGGGTCATGGTAGATGCATGTTCATTATATATATATATATATATATATATATATATATATATATATATATATATATGTATATATATATAATTTCATTCAGTGTGGGTTGGAGGCAGTATCAATTATTGTGAAGTAGAACCCCACACTAGTGCATCATGAAGTTACCTCATTTATATTACACACAGTTGTTTTTGCTTCAGTGGAATGTTGCATCGCCTGAAGCTGAGATAACTAAAGCTGCATATCTTGCACTGAATTATGCCAACATCATTACATCCAGTAATGTGCAGGGGAACATATATGCCACCACTATTTATTCAGGAGGTAGTTATTTATTTTGGTCATTATACTTATAATCTGATTATTTGTATGCAGGAGAGAAATATCAGAGCTTTATTTCTGCTCCAAACCCTTCAGGACAATAACTGTGCACCTTTCTTTTCCAGTGTAATTGATCATATATATGTTTTGGGATGGTTGCTTAAATATAGAATTAGATAAAATATAGTGTAACTTCAGATAACTATACAGCAGACAGAATATACCCACAAAGTGTTCTTAGCATACCCTTATCATACTCTGTGGTGAACATTTGTGTACTAAGGGGAATGCTGCCACATCCTGGAATTACAGCAGAATGAAAAATAATACAATTATCATTCCAGTAAGGTTAGCTGATGTATTATGAGATTATGAATTGAAGACACAGAACAGTACAACATCAACCAACTAGGCATGATTTCTTCTGGGGAAACAAGAAGGAGAAGAGTGGTTATAACATCAACTAGAGCTGGCCATCAGAAGTGTTAGAGTTCTAAAATGTTATATCCTGAGTGGTTATAACATCAACTAGTGCTGGCCATCAGAACTGTTAGAGTTCTAAAATGTTGTATCCTGAGTGGTTGTAACATCAACTAGTGCTGGCCATCAGAAGTGTTAATGTTCTAAAATGTTATATCCTGAGTGGTTATCCCATCAACTAGTGCTGACCATCAGAAGTGTTAGAGTTCTAAAATGGTGTATCCTGAGTGGTTATAACATCAACTAGTGCTGGCCATCAGAACTGTTAGAGGTCTAAAATGTTATATCCTGAGTGGTTATAACATCAACTAGAGCTGGCCATCAGAAGTATTAGAGTTCTAAAATGTTATATCCTGACTGGTTATAACATCAACTAGTGCTGGCCATCAGAAGTATTAGAGTTCTAAAATGTTATATCCTGACTGGTTATAACATCAACTAGTGCTGGCCATCAGAAGTATTAGAGTTCTAAAATGTTATATCCAGACTGGTTATAACATCAACTAGTGCTGGCCATCAGAAGTGTTAGAGTTCTATAATGTTATATCCCGAGTGGTTATAACATCAACTAGTGCTGGCCATCAGAAGTGTTAGAGTTCTAAAATGTTATATCCTGAGTGGTTATAACATCAACTAGTGCTGGCCATCAGAAGTGTTAGAGTTCTAAAATGTTATATCCTGAGTGGTTATAACATCAACTAGTGCTGGCCATCAGAAGTGTTAGAGTTCTATAATGTTATATCCTGAGTGGTTATACCATCAACTAGAGCTGGCCATCAGAAGTATTAGAGTTCTAAAATGTTATATCCTGAGTGGTTATCCCATCAACTAGAGCTGGCCATCAGAAGTGTTAGAGTTCTAAAATGTTATATCCTGAGTGGTTATACCATCAACTAGTGCTGGCCATCAGAAGTGTTAGAGTTCTAAAATGTTATATCCTGAGTGGTTATAACATCAACTAGTGCTGGCCATCAGAAGTGTTAGAGTTCTATAATGTTATATCCTGAGTGGTTATACCATCAACTAGAGCTGGCCATCAGAAGTATTAGAGTTCTAAAATGTTATATCCTGAGTGGTTATACCATCAACTAGTGCTGGCCATCAGAAGTGTTAGAGTTCTAAAATGTTGTATCCTGAGTGGTTATAACATCAACTAGAGCTGACCATCAGAAGTGTTAGAGTTCTAAAATGTTATATCCTGAGTGGTTATAACATCAACTAGTGCTGACCATCAGAAGTGTTAGAGTTCTATAATGTTATATCCTGAGTGGTTATACCATCAACTAGAGCTGGCCATCAGAAGTGTTAGAGTTCTATAATGTTATATCCTGAGTGGTTATACCATCAACTAGAGCTGGCCATCAGAAGTATTAGAGTTCTAAAATGTTATATCCTGAGTGGTTATACCATCAACTCGTGCTGGCCATCAGAAGTGTTAGAGTTCTATAATGTTATATCCTGAGTGGTTATACCATCAACTAGAGCTGGCCGTCAGAAGTGTTAGAGTTCTAAAATGTTATATCCTGAGTGGTTATAACATCAACTAGAGCTGGCCATCAGAAGTGTTAGAGTTCTAAAATGTTATATCCTGAGTGGTTATAACATCAACTAGTGCTGGCCATCAGAAGTGTTAGAGTTCTAAAATGTTATATCCTGAGTGGTTATAACATCAACTAGAGCTGGCCATCAGAAGTATTAGAGTTCTAAAATATTGTATCCTGAGTGGTTATCCCATCAACTAGTGCTGGCCATCAGAAGTGTTAGAGTTCTAAAATGTTATATCCTGAGTGGTTATAACATCAATTAGAGCTGGCCATCAGAAGTGTTAGAGTTCTAAAATGTTGTATACTGAGTGGTTATAACATCAACTAGAGCTGGCCATCAGAAGTGTTAGAGTTCTAAAATGTTATATCCTGAGTGGTTATAACATCAATTAGAGCTGGCCATCAGAAGTATTAGAGTTCTAAAATGTTGTATCCTGAGTGGTTATAACATGAACTCAGTGGTGGCTGGTGACGTCAATTCAAAGGGGGGCTGCAGCAGACAGTTGAATGGGTGGGGCCAATGGGAAGGGGTGTGACCAACTAGAAAGGGGCATAGATGTGCTCAAAACCACAAAAACTGGGACTTTAATTAAATGTACTGCCCTGGGTGCCAAACCATCATTATTAGAGTCCAATCAAGACAAAATTAAGTATAGAAAAAAAATATTTCAATGCATTGGCTACATAACAGCTTACTTAATATCTAGATGGAAACAAAAAGGTTGTGAGGCATGAAAAAATAAATTACTTTTTAAATACATTACTGTAATGTCAGTCAAAATAAAGTATAAGAAAAACAAGCAGCACTCAACTCAAACCACTTCTCCTTGCACTGCAGTTCTAATTATAATTTATATTCAGCTTTATTAAAGTACCAAGTAACATGTTGAAAGTAGCAATCTCTGTGATACCCCCACTTGTAAAAACATACACTTGTTTAAAGTGATTCATTAAACAAACTAAAAGTGCCACTTTCCCCAAGGTTATGCCACCAAGGATAACTAGTAAAATTTAACCTTAGTAACGTCAGCTTAGGGGGATATGCTGAATTTATTTGGCCCACAGTTTAGTAAAAATGTTTTTTTTTTTTTTGTTTTTTTTAAATGCCTCAAACAAAAAATGAACTGATATAGTACTACTGCATCAGAGCACTTAATTCCCTAAATGCTGCAATGTTCCTGGTAATATGAACAAACCACATTAATGCTATTAATGCTCAGGGACTAAAATGTAATATACATAGTAGTGGGCACTGTTCCCATAGTACACTGCAAGTCGGGCATTACATGACTGTGTCTCTTGAGCAAATTACATGCTTACATTTAAGCAAGCTCCTGTGCCCCTACTTCTCATTATGAATACCACACAAGTCACTGCAGACTCACAGGACTACATTGAATAACACTGATGCTTGTTCATCTAACAACAGTAATTCATTCAACATGATTTTGGCATTTGGTATAATCCAGCACAACATACAATATCATAAAAGTGCAGATGTATCTGCAGAGCCAAGCTCAGATTTAATCATACAAGTAGACCCAGAACTGAAATATGAAAAACACTGACAAAATCTACAAGCGGGCCACTAAAACGAAGCTTACACTGTCTGCTTTGCACCTTCAACAGACTTGAACATACTGATGCATATTTACATGGTCAAACTGGAATTTAGCGGCAAATTATGTATGCCATACATATTTAGTCATATTTAAAGAATAGTAGCGACTAGTGATCATAGATAGACACACAAGAGAACTCACGCAACACACACACAAATTCAGTACTCTGATGGTCAAATAGCATATATCAAAGTAATATGACATTCAGATCTCAGAACCCACTGTAAGGTTTTACTGACTCTTGTTACATAACAAACTTGTAGTCTGTAGTTCATATATAATCCTATGTCCCATTTTTTACAGCAGGTTATTAAAAGATAAATCCCTCACTTCTATTCATAGGCTCATAAGTTCATACTAGTCTAAAGACCACCAGGATCTTTACAAGCTTAGCCAAGCATCTCAAGCATAGCACTACCCTGATGAAAGGTATTTCACCCCCCCCCCTTCTGCACAATTTGCAATGATATGAAAGATGGTCCAAATGACATACTTTTGTGTACACAGCCTCTGCTGCAGATGAAATGCCTATACTTCACACCACTTTATCTTCCTCAGCTAGCCTTAATCACATGTACTATTTACTAAAGCTACAGAGGATGTACATACCTTCATGTATAACATCATAAAGCAGGTGATCCTCAAAGTCTGAAATATTTCATGCATCACACAAAACATGTCAGCACAACAGCAAAAAGCAGCAGTGTATACTAGCTCTGAGTCATAAAATATTAATCAAGGGTATTTTCACCAGTAAGGTCAACTAATGCAAGTAATTCAACTTGCATAAGACAAAATATGCCCTTTAAAACTTCCTTCCTGACAAATAGAGTTAAAATTAATACTGCTGAGATCCATTTCCACCAAAGAATCATTACTGCGGTACATTGGACTAATATTGTTAGCAGACTTGCCACTAAATATTTGGAAAATAAAATATGCACAAGGATAGAGCATTATAGTAGGTGTGTGTGACTCATTAAATACCTAAAATGTTATTACTTCTAGCAGCCTACTCTGACTACAGAGCAAAATGCTGAACCAATAACTGCTTGAAAGTAGTGAAGATGATCCACAAGCCCACAATTCGACAAACTGCTCCCTATTAGCCAGAAACAAATAAATAAAACCCATTTATTTTTGGCTAATAAAAAGCAGCTCAACGACCCGTGGGCCTGCGAATCATCTTCCCTACTCCCAAATAGTCACTGGCATTGTGTGTTTTATTACCAGTTTTTCTTGTCCTCATCACATTCAAAACGCTGAACCAAGTATTTAGTCCTTACAATACCTGATGACTATAGTAGTGGATAGTTATTTTGTATGCAGCTCCTGCTAAGTATTTATTTTGTTAACCAGCTAGGTGGGTCAGTCCACAGATCCTTTTCAGCAGCTAAACAGACATAAGAAGTGTGGAACAATCCTTGCTTACATGGGATCAATATCATCCGCAAAATGCAAATCACACTATCAACCCTACTATGAGAGATGTACAGTTGTGAAAATGAACAAATGCTTTGCTCTGAGAAAGCGTGACTTAAAGTCATCATTACAGATACTGCTCACTGATCTGGGCTGCTGCTCAACACTTATTCAACTGCTGCAATTGTCCTCCCCATTTACAAATGAATTTAAGAAAAATAATATTCTTCAAAGAAAAAACACGACAGACTCTAGATATGAACAAGATGGGACAGAAAACGGAAATAAAATTACTGTTTAATTAAGGTGCTCTGAACTGTGGACATAAACACAGCATGCCATGGCTTCAACAATCTCCCTTTCCACAAATAAAAAAACATTAAAAACTACTATTCTTTATTTATGACTTTAACAACAACACAACTATACAGCTTTATTCATAGAGAAGCATTAAATGTAAAGATCTCTGAAGACTGTATGCCAGTAATACTTTAAGAAAACTATTTAACATACACCAGTTTTGCATTACATATCCTTTCAAATTCAAGTAATATTTATTTTACAGATTTTAGGGAAAACACAAAATCAGAGATAATATGATCTTAATCAAACACCTACCTGAAACTAGTCCATCTGCACAGTCCCACACAGCTAAATGTCTTCCTGGGGAAGGTTTCCCCACAAGAGCAGGCTCCAGTAACAGTCCCACACAGCTAAATGTCTTCCTGGGGAAGGTTTCCCCCTGGAAGCAGGCACCAGCCGGCAGACTTTGCAGTCCGGACGTCTTCCGTTCTTTGCGGTCATCACCACATAGACTTCTGGGCTACAGGGCAGAGATGGCCTTTGCTCCTATGCTCCTATCTTGACTGCTGACAAAGCAGTCTGGTGTTCCCAATCTGTGCAATCATGCATGTGCGGAGTTCCAGGACTCGAGAAATATTTATTTTTCGTTCCTTTTTTTCACAATCTTTTTTATTTTTTTTTTTTGTCTTTCCACAGCTTGGGGGGGGGCTGCAGTCCCATAGCACGAGTCGCCCCTGCATCAACTAGAGCTGGCCATCAGAAGTATTAGAGTTCTAAAATGTATCCTGAGTGATTATAACATCAACTAGAGCTGGCCATCAGAAGTATTAGAGTTCTAAAAGGTTGCATCTTGAGTGGTTATGCTATCAACTAGAGCTGGCCATCAGAAGTATTAGAGTTCTAAAATGTTGTATCCTCCGTGGTTATACCATCAACTAGAACTGGCCATCAGAAGTATTAAAGTTCTAAAATGTTGTATCCTGAGTGTTTTAGGGTGATGCAGTAACCTTCAATTCTCCAGATGATGCAGAGTATAAGTTAAAGGTGGCCATTTCAACAGAATTTTTGAAGACCAGGGTACAAGAACAGTGGAGTGGCAACCATCAAAACATGCTGATCCATTCCCTTTGTTTAGTAGAAGAATGCAAGACTGAATAAATACTGATGCTGAGGCTACCAAATCAACAACCTTCAACATAAAAACTGATATTACTATTGTTTTTTCTTACCTTTGACTACTTTTGATAAAGCAAGGATCACTTTATTGCATGGCTGTGAATATCATGGGAGAGAGGCATGATTTTGATTTTTTTAATATATTTTATTTTATTTATTTATTTTATTTACATTTATTTACTGGGAAATTCTGACTGGACACAGGTCAATTTTCAGTGAAGGCCCAGGGAGAAAAGCTCCAAAGTACAAGATAAACAATAAGTGAAATACAGTTGCATAATATATAAATGAAGATAATTATTATTCATTAAAAATAATACAGTCTTAAACAGAGTATTCTAATATCTAGCTAGAAACTAAGAATAATACTAATATGGATATTCAGATAGTAGTCAAATATATTCATACAAATATATATATATATATATATATATATATATATATATATATATATATATATGGATCACTATCACAACACTGACATGTCACAGACCCAACACTCAAAACAACGACACCAAAACACCGAAAACGCACAAAACCAACAACTCACAAAACCGAACACCATAACACCGACACCCAAAACACCGACACACAAAACGTACACTACACATAACACAAAACTATACATGCACTAACCCTAACCCTAAGGTCCGACACTACCGCACACTTACCCTACCTGCACCCTAACCCTAACTCACTTAACCCGCCACTAAACCTACATTCCGTCACTATCGCACACTTACCCTACCCGCACACTAACCCTAACTCACTTAACCCGCCACTACACCTAAAGTACGTCACTACCGCACACTCACCTTTCCCGCACCCTAACCCTAAATCCCACACTATCTCACACTTACCTGTCCACTCCCTAATGCTAAATCCCTCACTAGCACACACTTACCTGTCCGCTCCCTAACGCTAAATCCCTCACTATCGCACACTTACCGATTCGCGCTGACATGTTTCCCATGTCGGTGTTTCGGCTGTCGGGATTTCACATTGTCGATCATCTGTCTCGTCGGTCTTCTCATGTCGGTCTTCTTAGCGTCAGTGTTTCGGCGTGTCGATGAAGTCAAGGGGACCCATATATATATATATATATATATATATATATATGTATATATATATATATATATATATATATATATATATATATATATATATATATATTTACCATATATTACTATTTTTTTATTGATGGGTAGTAGCATAACTTTCATTCATTAGAAGTTTGGGATAGTGAAGAGGGTTGACTAGACTGAAATTAATCACTAAATCACAGTATGCTAGTGGATGGACCAAAGGCCTGGTTGGCTTTGTTTCAGGAGGGTATACTGCTTTGTCCTTAATGTACCCCACTCTGATGTGCATGCCTGCCCTGTTACCAACTTTTGTAAAATGTGTTGTGCCTCCTCTTTGAAAGTTGTTTAAAAAGTTTTATATTATTTTATATTATATTATATTTTATCATATTATATTATATTATATTATATTATATTATATTATATTATATTATGTTATGTTATGTTATGTTATGTTATATTATATTACATTATATTATATTCCATAAAGTTTGGGTTCTATGTTGTTTTTAGAACATCTTTCTTTACATGCATTGAATGCTATCACTTCCTTACCGATTATTAGGCTTGCTGCAAACATTTTGAAAAGTAATGTTGAAATTACAGATAAAAGTATGAGTCTAAGTGTACATGATGGTTCAGTTTTTTATTAATAATTCATAAAAAAAGTGTTATTCTGGAATGTCAGTGGGTTTTGATTCCCTTAAATCAACTAGATTTTTGTGCTCTGCAGTAGGTTGAGGACAAGCATTGTTTTTATGTAGGAAACTAAGTTAACAGCAGTGCAATCAAAAGTTTTGCAACAGGGTTTTCAGAAGGTTGGGTCGGCCTCAAATCAGGAAGGATGATGGTGAGGTGTGGCGATCCTTTTCATGAGAGTCATTTTGTTTGAGCTCCTTTAGGGCATGCAAAATAAGTGATGGAGGTTTGTTTTTCTTTGGAAATGGGTGGAAGGGTGCCAGGGCATGCTCGTTAAGCATTATATACTTAATGGAACATATCAGCTTGACACAGTAAAATGGTAAATGAATGGGGAGACTGACAGAAGGGCTTATTTATATGGGTGGAATTGAAACTCTATTTTTTATCAAAGTCAAAGTCAACTTAAACTTTATTGTCATTCAGACTCCACAACAAGTGCAACTGAACAGAATTACATTACTCCAGGCTCTATGTATAAACATCTAACATATACAGCATTTCATATTACTATACTTAGGCATTCCTACTACATAATATTTACTGTTTTACATATCAACAGACATTTACAAACCTAAAGAGATATGGTATTTATTGTACAGAATTCCACAGCTACTTCTTGTTGCACATGATTCTGTTGGCACTTGTCTAAGGGAATATGATATTTATTGTACAAAAATTTCACAGCTATTACTTATTGCACAGGATGCTGTTTTAGCATCAGCAGATATTGCACAGACATAAGATCATACTCTGTTAGATTAATTGCACAGTGTATTTAAGACCTTTTAAGGTTATGGAATGCAATATGCTTCTCACTCGTCATATTACCTTCTGTCCCTGATGTCAAGCGAGATGTAAGTTGCTATTAGAGTTCAGGAGCCTGATGGCCAGTGGGTAGAAGCTTCTGCTAAATCTGGCCATTTTACAATGTATGCTACGATAATGCCTCTCCGATGTTAGTTGTAGGAAGAGTCCATAAGTAGGGTGAGTGCAGTCCATGAGTCCATGACTGTTTTCTTGGCTCTGTTCAGACAACAAGACTGGTGCAAGTCTTGAATGGATAGTAGAGTGGTCCTGGTAATCTTTTCTGCTGCTTTCATCACTCTTTGGAGGGGCTTGCTGTCTATGGTGAAGCAGTTACCATACCAGGCTGTAAAACTCTTTGTCAGGATACTCTCAGTTGTGTCCCTGTAGAGGGTCATGAGAACAGGAGCTGGTAGATCTCTTCACAGCCTTCACATAAAATGTAGGCATAACTGTGCTTTCATAACAATGGCATTTGTGTTCACAGACCAAGACAGATCTTCTGATATGTGCACCCCCCAAAAAAGTGGTGGTTTTTTTACCCTCTCCACTGTTTCCCCATTGATTATGAGTGGGGAATGTTTCTTATGGTTCCTTCTGAAATACACGATTAACTCCTTGGTCTTGTTCACATTGAGTGCCAGATTGTTGCTACCATAACAAGTTATCAGTTGTCTCATTTCCTCTCTATAGGCTGTTTCCTCCTCATGCTGATGAGATCCACATCTGTGGTATCATCTGCAAACTTGATTATGTGATTGCTGCTGTACTTGGCAGTGCAGTCATACATTAGCAGAATGAATAGCAGAGGGTTCAGAACACAACCTTGAGGTACACCACTGCACAAAGTCATATTACTTGAGGTGTTCTTTCCTGCGCATACTGTTTGTGGCTTTTCAGTAAGGAAATCCAGAATCCAATAGCACATTGGAGTGCTGACACCTAGTTCAATTAGGTTCTCTATCAATTGCTGAGGTATGACTGTGATGAAAGCTGAACTGAAATCCACGAATAACATGTGCACAAAGCTGTTATTGTTTTACAGGTGGTCCAATGACAGATGGAGTACCAGTGGAATAGTATCTACTGTTGATCGTTTTGGTTTGTACACAAATTGGAGTGGGTCCGAAGATGACATCTCACGATATAAGTCTGACATTCTTTCATATCCAAGAATGTACTGTATCCCTCCAGCACGTAGGTTTCTGATGATGTCCATTGAGAAGTTGGAGCATCAGGAATGGAGATTTAGACATCATCTTATTGTGGTACTAGTGACATTCAAAATGACAGAAAAGATGCTTTGGAAGTTTTTTTTTTTTTATGCTAAGCATACTATCCATTCCTCAGACCGTGGTCTGTCTCTTTAGAGGGATATACTTTTCTTTTGAATCTCCTTAAGCTTTCGCAATCCCAATGTCATTTTTTTTTGTTTAATCCAGTTACTTTTGAAAAAGTGAAGAAGACTGTATAAAATCAATCCAAATGTAACACCTCTAGACATAATGACCTTTCCCTAAAGATGTACTTAATGGGTCAGCAAAGGTTTACTGTAAATTTTGGGAAGATAAATAATGTATAGTCAGCTGGAGACCTTCTGTTATCCTATAAAAAGGTTGTGTTATCAGTTATCTCCAAAGCAAGGAGTGATCCTTCCCTGACTGCTTTTAATAAGCTTATTTCGTGTCTATATCATGAGATCGACATGTGAAAATGTCGAATCTCACTTGTTCGACACGAAAATGTCAAACCCCAAGTTTCCCGAATGGCCAAAACACTGATTTCTTTCCAATGGAAAGAAATTTGTTGGCCAAACACCAACACTACACAAAAACAAACATATTTAAGTGTGAGGGGGGCTTCACGCCCCCCCACAATCCCAAATGGGGGGATGTGCCCTCCACACACCCCCTAACTAAATATTCTAACTCAGAGACCGCACTACAGTCGGGGAAAGGGCAGGTGTAACATAACAGCCAACCAATTTCTTTCCGTTGGAAAGAAATCAGTGTTTTGGCCATTTGTAAACTTGGAGTTCGACATTTTTGTGTCGAACAAGTGAGAGTCGACATTTTCACATGTTGATCTCATGATATAGACCCCTTATTTCTGTCATAAATAATGACTACAAGTTGGTTACGGACATCTTTGATAAGAGAATTAGCACTTTGCTTTCCAGATTGATTAATTCTGCTCAGAATGTGTTTGTTTCTGGATATACTACCTTTAATAATTTAATCAAAACATGTTTATTGATGTTAATAGCTCATGTAAGATGCTCTTGTTGGCAGGCTTATATGCAGAAAAAGCATTCAATAAGGTGTTGGGGCTTTCTTTTGTGATGTTGAGTAGAATGAATTACCTTCACAATTTTGTCATCCTTATATCTGGATTTTATAAAGATTTTGTGGTATTTGTCAAGGTGGGCTCTAGACTCTCATGTTCTATACATATGTGCTGAAGAACAAGGCAAGGATGTTATCTATCTCCCCTTTGCTTTACCATCTATATTGAATCTCTGGCAATTAAGTTGAGTGGTTCTGTATTTCAAGATGATTTATATGAGTGATTCCAGTATAAAGTTGTCACTGTATGCCGGTGATCGGTTATTGCATCTATCTATCCCTGAAGCTGATCTCTTACAATTTTTTGTTGAACTGGTGATCGTTGGCTTTTACTCAGGGTACAGGATTAATACAAACAGAATGGAACTTGTTCCTATTAATTATATATGATAAGTACAATTTTCTCTCTGGGCAAGGACAGACAGAATTTTTGTGTATACAGTTAGACACTTTCCTGATGGATATGTTTCATGCCACATTTGAAGACGTTTGATCCAAGGCTAAGGACATTATCCATCAATGAATGGCACTGAGACTTGACTTTCAGCAGAAGATTCAGTCAGTAGTGCAGCTCACTTTACCTTTACTCTTATATGCCTCACAGAAAATTCCCTTCCATTCTCATTTGTATCTTTTTTATCTGATTTGATGAGGAAGATACTTTTTTTTATTTTGTTATGGGGGGCTAGATGCAGCTTATAAAGGGACATTATAACTCTTCCTTTTTCACAAAGGAAGCTGAGTCTTAAACACTTTGAGATATATGACACTGCAGCTAGACTGAAGTTACTTTACAATATACACCGACCCCTGTGTAGGGTCCCATTTGGGAAGATATCTTGGTTGAGTAGCTTTGATGGTTACATGCATTTTATCAGTGTTTGTTTATGCATTTGAAGCCAGCAAATCATTTTAAAAGTACAATGATTTGGATAATTTTTGGATACTTGCTGAAATAAAGACAAAGGTATGGTTATAGAATCTGTTTCCAGTGAAACATTCTAGAATTATTAACTATTAATTATTTCTTATTCGATAAAAAAGTATATAAGCAAGTTAAAGAAGTAGCAATGGGGTCGGCAGCGGCCCCAGTGTTTGCTAATCTTGTTTTAGGGTGGTAGGAGCAAATTATACTTGGTCCACTTATTTTCTCATTTAGTATTAAGTGTTATTATAGATTTGTAGATGACTTAGTATTTATAATGGATGGTACCAATGAATGGGTTTTTCTATTTTTAGATGAATTAAATAGTAAATCAGAATTTCTGCAGTTTACTTTGGGTAATTTAGGTGACAAAGTTAATTTTTTGGATGTCCATCTTTATTGGGATGTATATAGCGATAGCTGTGGTAGTGGTATTTACAGAAAAGTCACTTTTGTGAATCACTACATACATTTTAATAGCAATCACCCATTATTTATTAAAAAAAACATAGCAGGGGGCAATTTATTCAAGCCTTCAGAATGATTGCAAATGATCTAGAATTTGACTTGGAGTTACAATTTATTATCTCTGTGTTTGTGAATAGAGGATATAAAGAGGAATACTTAGAACTAGTAGCTAATGAAATTAAAGCAAAGAGGTATGTTTAATCTTTGCATGTATTATCAAGGGATTGTTTTATTTCCCTAGAGAAGAATGATGTATCTACTGGTAGCCATCTGGTATGTGTTTTAGATATGTCAACAAACAATGTGGACATCTGTTCCATTAAAATGAAAAATTGGAGAATTTTAGAGGAAAATGAGATTTATGGAAAATAGTAGGTGCTACTCCTAAATTTGTTTTTAAGAATAATTATAATATTAAAACATTATTGCAACATGACTCTAGTACCATTTTTCCTATAGAAATGACTTCCAACAAGAATAAAGGGATGTACAAATGTGGGTCATATTCAGCATGTAGATTTATTTTAGAAGCCCATTTATAGTTTGAAATATTTAGATACTACCATTCCTGCTAGTGGGGTATTTAATTGTAATTCTGAAGGCATTATTTATTTTGGAGTATGTGGACACTGTGATTGTTTTTATATTGGTATGTCTAGGAGGACTTTAAAAAAGAGAATAAATGAACATGTGCATGCTATAAAGAAATATGATATAAATCCTTTATACAGACATAAAGTGAATTGTTCTGAAAATAAAAAAATAATATATATATATATATATATATATATATATATATATATATATATATATATATATATATATATATATATATATATATATATATATATATATATATATATATATATATATATGCTGTTGTGGAACAAATTCCCAAAGATTTAAGGGGTGGTGATTATAGAAACAAAGTAGAGCAAAGAGAGACTATGTGGCAGTTAAAATTGGAAGCAGATAACTTTCCAGGGTTAAATGACTTTATAAATGTAAAGTGTTTTTTAAAAGGGCAAAGATTAAAGTTGTGACCACTATTGTGTGCAATATATACACCTTTAAGAGCAAGGAAAATAAAATAAAGGGATTTTTTTAATGAGTATTAAAAGTCTTGCATTTTATTGGCTGTTTCTTAATTGATTAATTAAGTATGTGTCCCAGTATTATAAAAAGTGGTTTGATTGCATTGAGTATTTGTTCTGAGGAAGTATGTTTAATGAAAGCGAATAAAAAGTTTTTACGTTAAAGAGTGTGGATCTTGTCTGGGCTACCTGGTGAATTGTATTTTTTGAAACATTCTAGAACTTCTGGCAATCAATGTTACATTGCTATTCTAATGGAGCAAGAACAGCTTGCAATAGACTAACTATGTTAAAACATCAAATGAGATGAGGATGCCACACTACCCAGTGCACATACCTGATTTTAACTTGATGCAAAGGGTTAACAAACAAGGAATATCCCCCTAACTGGGAATATATCAGACAGGACCAGGATAATTGAACTTATATTGATTCAACAAGAGGTAATTTGGATCTCACTGCTATACTGAAAAGATCCTTAGAATATTTTGGGGGCGTGGCCAAGATAGCAATCAGTTAACAGGGAAAATAATTTTGTTCTGCTTCTCTTAAACCTTTTTGACATGATTTAATTATCATTTTCATCAAAAAACTTTTAAGAAAAAATAAATCTATATTTTTTAAATATCTCCCTTTTAAAACTTCAACTTAAAATAACTATCAAAAGAAAATGAGTCATTCTAAAGCAACATCTCAGGAAGCCTCTGTGAAGAAGGAGCTACAATCTATCATTAGTAACATACAGGACTTATCTTTAAAATTGGATAAATTGGATTCTAAAGTAGAAACTAGTAAAGAAAACTGCAAAGAGCAGATAGAATTAATTAATGCAGTAGTCAAACAACAAAATTTAAAATATCTGCTATGGAGGACTCAACTACTGATATAGATGGCAGACTTACAGAACGAAAAAGCAACACTGAATTTATTGTTAAACAAAACAACACATTCTTGGAAAAGGTGGCTGATCTAGAAAACAGAGCAAGAAGGAATAATATCTGCATGTATGGAGTTCCTGAGAAGCAAGAAGGAGGAAACATTGTACATTTTTTAACTTTTTGGATTCCAAAAACTTTAACCCTTCCTAAAACCCTATCATTTGGCATAAAAAAGCTCACACATCCTTGTCAGCAATAACTTCAGACAAGAAACCTTCAAATCCAATATCCATAATAGTGAAATTTATTTCCAAGCAGGCAAAGACTTAGTTTTAAAAATTGCTTGGTCTGTATCACCCATCAAAACAGGTTTAAATTTGACAATGATTATTCTTTGGTTGTCTTCAGAAAGGAAAGCATGCATTCCCTTGTTAGCAAGTTTGACGAAAGCTGGAATAAAAACACATCTGATATATCCTGCAAAACTAAGACAATTTTAACTAGATGGAAGAAAAACATTTGATTCCCTGGAAGATGCAGTGTCCTTAATCCAGAAAAACAACTTACTTAATTCAACTGAAGAAATGGACTAGAGCTCATCATTAAAAAGACAAGCTTACACAAATGAATGGACAGTAATGCAGAAAAATAAAAGCTTAGAGACAAGTGAAACTTTTACTTGTTTATATTTAATCAGGTTTTACGGTAACTTATTTTTCTGAAATACCTTTTAAAAGGAGGTTCATCAAAAGGTAATACTTTTCCTATTATTCAAATAATAATTTCAGTTAAAGCAATAGTTTCCTGGCTACCTGCTATATATCTGCTTCCCCATTAGATTGGTAAGAGTATAAGAAAATAAATCATTTTAGTTTTAATAATATGTATGCTATAATATGAATCTAAAGTATTAAACTATTTTTGTTTATTTTACTTCAATTACTAATAACATGATATATAACTATGATTAATAGGTTAGGATTGGTTTAAATGTTTTGTTTACATAATGAGTTATGAGTGAATAATAAGAGCATTAATATATTGTCACTGTTCACTGACTAATTTCAATAGTTCAATATTCATTAGTAGTGTTGCTAAATGGCAGGGTTTTGCTTAAAGTATATGAAGATAATGAGTTTTGGCTTTATTTGGAGTTTTATAAAGCTATCTCAGATTTATTTTTTCATTAAACCTGTTTGAGTTTCTACCTTTTAGATTCTAATGTTTCTTGCAGCATATTTTCCCACTTGAATGACTAAAAGTGCTTGTAAAGCTTTTTTTAATGGCATGAGCGTCTATGAGTCACAGCAGTAGTCTGATTTTGTTGTGAACAGTTCATGGGAAAGGAAGTGCTTCATGACCTCTAACCCTTCCAGAAACAGGAAATAAATGGAATACTTGAAAGAAAACCTAAAACAGACACTGGTTGTTTTAAGAGCTAAAATGCAATATTTATTGTGTTTAATAGTAGAATTGTAAGTAGATACATATTTTTACTTATATATCTCTCATCAGCTTCTGTAGAGTTTAGAATATATCTGTGTTAAAGAAATACTTATGGCAGAAAGTGTGAAATGGGGGAAAAGAGGCAAGGTACACAAAGGAAATGAACTCTGAAGGAGAGTTATTAAAAAGGTTAATCTTATAAATCTTAAAATACTGTCCTAAAAGGATTTTTTTGACATTTTTGTTAATATAAGGTCAAAATTTGCTTCAAACTATTTAGAGCTTTTATTTATTTATGTAACTTATAATTTTGATATCATAAAGTATTCCACACTTTCAATTTCTATCAGAAATTTGCACTAAGCTTTAACACATTGCATATACTAGGCAGCTTTTGAAAATTATTGTTTACAGGATATATATTCCAGACATGCTTTCTATAGCTAGAAATAATGAAAAGAAGAAAAAGTCTAATTCAGGGGTGTCCAACCTTTTGGCTTGCTGGGGCCACATTGAGTGAACAGAAATTGTCTTGGGGCCGCATATAAAATATATCATATAGTTAACTCTTTCGCTACCACTGGAGACCAAAGTCGACCTCCTGGCTGTACCGTAGGTGCATTCAAACAATTAATACATGTAATAAATGCCTAATATTTGCCTTAGAATTCTAATTCTCATTCTGATTTTAATTCTCTAATCTAACAGTTAACTCTAACATCTTAGTTAATATATAGATTTTTTTTTTTTACAGATAAACAGATATTCACTACAGCACTAGCATTTCTCATGGGGAAAACCACTCCAGCAGTCCATCTACATACAATGTCAACATTAGCAGTCCTACAATACTATAATCCACAAAAATAAGCCAACAAATTTGCAATAAAGTAAAGAATTCACATTACTGACTTAATAAAACAACTCTGAATAAGCTACAAGAAGGTCTCACCCAAACAAATGACTGGTGCCAGAAACATGGCCTCAAGCTAAATGCGAAAAAGTGCACAATCATCCCCTTTGAGGAGAGTGATGTCCCCACAAATTATCACATGAATAACAATGTAAGCATGCAGTCAGTTGTGAGGTGCTTGGGCACCCAGGTTGATAGAAATTTGACTTTTGACTACCACGTTGTCTCTGTTGTATGGATAGCTTTTTACATGGCCCACCTCATTAGTAAGGGTATCTCATCTAGGGACAAGAAGGTCATAACATCCCTGTATACTTCCTTTACAAGAGCAATTATTGAGTGCAACACCCCTTTTGGGATGTGCCTCAGCAAAACACCCTGCCAAAAGAAAGACTACAACCATTTCTGACAAAAAAAGGTCAAAGGGCTGAGTTCACTTAGTTATCCAGACAGACTAAAAAGCTTCTTGCTTTCCTCTGTCTATCACTGGCCCCTGTACATTTCATCACTGGCTTGCTTTCCAGGCTAAGAAAGATCCTGCCTTAATGGACTTTCTCCACCTCAGAAATACTGGTTATATTTAAAGCACTCACTACAATGCCACAGCCTTCACTGCAACTTAAACAAGCCACTTTGTATGGACAGGTTCTTGACACAAAAACTTTCAACTTCTGTAAAAATCTCCTCTCATTATCAAACAATGTAGTTCAACAACACTACAACTGGATGGATAGCCGTGAATGTACTCCTTAAGTAAGTAGCATAGCCTTCATCAAACCGGAAGGAAAATCCACATACTAAACTTTCCCAGCTGGATGGCTAAGATCTAATATTGGTTACTCAAATCAACTTGTCTAAGAAGAGGGGCCTATTTAACTAAGAATTCCATTTGCAAAAATATATTCAGTATACATATTAAATCTCTCTCTCTTATACACACACACACACACACACACACACACACAGAAAAGGAGCCCCTAATTATAAAATAGGCAACCTTGGTAATCACATGACACAGTCTCACTGATTGAAATTGTCTGGAAGTCAAAATATCTGAAAAAAAAAATCATAATAGAGATGGATTCATCCATGTAATTTCCCACCACCAAAAGGACCATCAATAAATCAACAAACAACTGCTCAGCAAAAATTAAATCAATAAGACATCTATAAACTCTTTAAGATCATACTACATACTGGAGAAAACATATAACTTCCCTCCAATCTAAAGCCATTTGACATTCAGACATTTTAATTTGTGCAGAAGTTCTTCACAGACTGACCATTTACTAAGCTGTAATGCTGACCATCGCTTTTGAAACAAAAAAAAAAAACAAATTCCCAGAGTTTGTCAATAGCTCAAAGTGAAGAAAAGATTACTTTTTTTTATTTATGTATTTATTTAACTTTGGAAAACATATTTAAAACTGTTAAATTGATTACACACACAGAAACACAGAAAAGTTATTGTGATAAGTAAACCACAGACTGCTGCAAGAAACCAGTCACAGCACACTATGCTTACGTCCGAACCAGTGAAGCATACCTGTCAATTCCAAAAGAATTAAAGTAGCTTAATAAGAAAGTTATTTGCAAGGTTACATGGCAGTTTATATTGGAAATAAGTGGAGATATTAAAAACGCTCTGTTTCTCATAATTATGCTGAAAAGTCTTCCAAGGTAAATACAACCTTCTGATTTAGCATAGAACCATACCTCTCAACCTTAGAGCAAGAATTCTGGACAAAGCGAAAAATAAAATTGGGACACAGGCCCAAAAATAGTTATGCATCACAGACATCATTAAAACAAGTGTAGCTGCAAACATTATACATCACGTATAATGTTTATATCCCATTATTGTCAATTAAGCATTATATGGCTCATTCAATCATGCTTTCTTTTGCAACAAAGAAAACCATACTTTGAAATGACAAATCCATTAAAAATAATAAAACACATTGGCTCCACATCCTGCAACTTCCTACCTGCAAACAACCACATAGCTTTCACTGAAACTTGGTCTACTTATTTCCACAGAATGACACCTCTCCCTAATTAAGTCTAATGGTATACAATCTACCAGGATCTGGACTACCTGAAATAAATTAAATTATGGCCTGTAAATTGCAAGTGCACTTTGTTTAATTAAACTACATTTCAAAGACCACTTGCTGTATTTTTTCAGTAACATCCCAACATCCATTTCCAGGTCACTTTACAAGACATTGGCAGTGGTAGACTTAGCATCCTCCAGATCCCTACAGGACCACACTCATACTGCTAACATTGTCCATTAAATGTAAATATCCATCCACTGTAAATGGCAAGAAGCTATGTCTTAAAAAAATCTATTTTTGGCATTCCTAGTACCCAAGTATCAGGTTTTGAAACAAAGAAACATATTCTCCATAGTTTGTAAGTCTCTGTCTTTAATAATCATCTACTATTGCAGCACTCCCAACACAAACACACACATACACACTAAAACCCCAAACATTTAAAAAATGACATTGTGCCCACCTGATTTGCCAGTATTGATGATCCACCAAAGATATGCTTACTGTTATCCAATCTATCACTACTTAGAACCCACCAATGACAAGACAGTACTGGATGATTTTTTTGTTTGTCAAAAAAACAATAAACTTTATATGCTACAGTCCCACATTAGTCAATCTACTACTGACCCATTAAACCTAGGCTGCTGTCTCATTCTTACTCCCTGGGACTGCATTACCTTGGATGACTACTTTTATTTACTAAGCAAAAGACACAAATTGGAAGATGAGGCAAAAATCCAGACATTCTTCGAAAATCCATACAGTTGAGAGGTATGATTTCATATTCAATACAATACTCTCCCTGTCAAAAAAGCTGCAATTTCATGAAAGTGTACTTTTATTAGGAGGGTGGCCTAATGGTTAAGTTGTTTGCCTTACAAACACAAGGTGCAGGGTTCAAGTCTCCCAAGGGATAATTGGCTAGGCTTAAAATGGCTTGCAAGGGCAGTTAGCCTAGTACTAACCTATGAACCTATAATGTAGGATGCATTTGTGAGCTAACTTGATTGTACATTAGCCTCTTTGTGCATGTGTCTCTCTCTGTCATGCACACATAAACACACACACACACACACACACACACACACACACACACACACACACACACACACACACACACACACACACACACATGTTTCTACTTTCATGCACACAAACATTCTGCTTTCATGCATGCACTCACTCATACCATACTTACCTATTAACACAGGTTAAGTGCTGTCTCTTTAAAAGGCAATGGCGGCAAATCCATAGACGAGTCCCTCTTCAGCAAGAACACACACATTGATTCTTTGGCACAAAATAATGGCGCGAACACACAGACCCTTCTCTGGCGCAAAAAAATCAAAACTAGAAGGATGCTTTGGTGCATGCACACACCGATGTTAGAGTTACAGGTCATGGGCGTGAAAAACACAACAAAAAAGTGTTTTGGGACATGCATACATCGATGTTGGAGTTAGAGGTAGAGGGCTGCATGGCAGAGCTCTGAGGGCCGCATGCAGCCTGCAGGCCGCAGGTTGGACACATCTAGTCTAATTAAATGTGGTTTTATTAAGGTAAACCACATTTCAGCCTAACAGCAGAAATACCAGCAGCTTGCCTTATTCCATGTCATGCTGGGTACCAATTATAGGTGTATGTACTTATGTATATATGTTTATATTTTTCTATAAAAAATATGAAGTGAGTGAGATATTGGATACATGCATACACATAGGCATGAGGCTCTTGTAGTGAATGTTGTGAAACTGATCATATGGTTTGACTTAAAATTTATTATTAATATAGTCTAAAGAATAGTAAGCAATGATTTAATTTAGTGATGTGGATTTGTGGCATTAATGTTATTGTAAGATCATATGCAATCACATGTTCCTTAAATAAGCTTATTTCATCTATAGTTTCTCGGTGATTGTAGGATTGTTTAAGCATGAGGTTATCTTATGAACTTTGGATTACAGATAAACATAAGATTATAAATGACAGTGTTTTACATAACGTTCACAATTATTAGATGTACATCTATAGAATTGTAAAAGTTACAAAGATAGGGGAAAATGTTTCAAGAAGGTACTGAATATTTGTTCTTTAAAAACTGGTTGATAATATATTAGCAAGCATAATATATAAGAACATATAAAGTTATAAGCTACTAGTTAAAAGTAAAGTTGCTTTCTTTCTGAAAGGTGATTATATATGTTTAAGCTAATTGTTTAGTTTATTAGTATCATAACCTTTATAATGAGAGTGTTCTCTACACTGAGTTGTATAATCATTGAAAAAGTATGATTAGGAAGAGTTATATGGTTGTTATCAAGTGTTATTTTATGATTTTCTTTCTTTAAAACCATGGATTTTGTATTCCATGTTAGAGGATAAGAATGTTTTTAATTTAGATTTTAGATTCAGTTTTAATGTTTTTGTCTATAATAAGTTGTTCATATGATAGCTCTGTGTTTAAAGTTCCAAATCATTGTTTCTTCTTCTCTTTCGGCTGTTCTCATTAGGGGTCACCACAGCAGATCCTCTGTTTCCATTTTTTCCTGTCTTCTGCATATTGCTCTGTCACACCAATCGCCTGCATGTCCTCTCTCACCGCATCCATAAACCTTATCTTAGGCCTTCCTCTTTTCCTCTTACCTGGCAGCTCCATCCTTAGCATCCTTTTTACAATATACCCATCATCCCTCCTTAGCACATGTCCAGACCAATGCAATCTTGCCTCTTTGACTTTGTCTCCAAACCGTCCAACCTGAGCTGACCCTCTAATATACTGATTCCTAATCCTGTCCATCCTTGTCACACCCAATGCAAATCTTAACATCTTTAACTCTGCCACTTCCAGCTGTGACTATTGCCTTTTTGTCAATGCCACCGTCTCCAGCCCATACAACATTGCTGGTCTCACTACCCTCTTGTAGACCTTCCTTTTCACTCTTACTGGTACCTGTCTGTCAAAAATCCCTCCTGACACTCTTCCCCACCCATTTCATCCTGCCTGTACTCTCTTCTTCACCTTTCTTCCACACTCACCATTACTCTGAACTGTTGATCTGAAGTACTTAAACTCATTCACCTTTGCCAACTCTACTCCCTGCATCCTCACCATTCCTCTATCCTCCCTCTCATTCACACATGCATATTCTGTCTTAGACCTGCTGACCTTCATTCCTCTCCTCTCTAGAGCATATCTCCACCTCTCCAGGGTCTCCTCAACCTGGTCCCTCCTCTCACTACAGATCACAATGTCATCTGCAAACATCATAGTCCATGGGGCCTCCTGTCTGATCTCGTCTGTCAACCTGTCCATCACCATTGCAGATAAGAAATGGCTCAGAGCTGACCTTGATGTAATCCTACCTCCACCTTAAATGGATCTGTCACTCCCACTGCAGACTTCACCACTGTCACACTACCTTCGCACATATCCTGTATCACTCTTACATACTTCTCTGCCACTCCTGACTTCCTCATATAATACCACAACTCCTCTCTGGGCAACCTCTCATGTGCATTCTCCAAGTCCACAAAGACACAATGCAACTCCTTCTGACCTTCCCTATATTTCTCCATCAACAGTCTCAGAGCAAACATCGCATTGTAGTGCTCTTTCCTGGCATGAAACCATACTGCTGATTGCTAATCATCACCTTCCTTCTTAACCTAGCTTCCACTACTCTTTCCTATAACTTCAAGCTCTGACTGATCAGTTTTATCCCTCTGTAGTTAGTACAACTCTGCACATCACCCTTTTTCTTAAAAATAGGTATCAAAACACTTATAGGTACTACAATAATAAAACAATAGGTACCAAATCATTGTTTATTAGTTTTTAAAGCATTTATGCCAAAAGATGCCAGAATATAAATGCCTTTCATTAAAGTATTTAACACTGAATAAAGCAGATATTTTTTACAAGAAACTCATTTATTGGACCAAGATTTAGATCGATTGCAAAGAAAACATTATTCAATTTTAGTAGGTTCTCAGTTTAGTTCAAAAAGAAGAGGCATTCTTATGCTCTGAAAGAAATCGTTAAGTTTACCTAAAATAGTTGACACTTATTCTGACAAGAATGGAATGCCGTGATTGGCAGTAATAAAAATAGTTTAAAAAAAGTATTACACTATCATCAATACAGATTAGATTCCTGGAATAGGATCTAAATGGCTAAGAAATATTTAGATATTATAATGCTATATTCAAAAGGAGAATTGTTGACAGCTGGAGACTTTTATCTGTATTTTATCAAACAAAGACACTACTAATGATAAAAAAATCAGGCTATCCTCTGTAACTAAACATTTAAATCATTATATAAATTCAATGAACTTGAGAGATATTTTAAATTTAAAACTAGCAAGTTCTTTAAATTTTGCACACTATTCTTTTATCTATGGGACCCAAACTAACATTGATAAAGTTTTTATTTCCAGTGGCCTGTATTTGAAATAGGGGATGCATTGATAGTCCTGCATCCTGTTTTTTTTAAAAGAGTTAAATCAATTTTTGGAATTTAATAATAATGGTGAGCTTATGGACACTATTTTATGGGATAAGCTAAAAGTTTACTTATATGTTAAGGTCAAGAATTGATATATATGCAAAAGAAATGAATGGGATTAGGAGTTGATTGTCCTGCAAAGTAATATTGACAAGTTAAAATTAAATGTAAAGCCCAATGATAAAGCTGCAAATATAAATTAAAAAAAATCTAAATCAGAAATATCTGGAAATATTACATCATAAGAAATGAGTTAATTTGGAAAAAAAATTAATTACAGTCATAGTCAATAAATCCTAAGGTATTAGATAAAAAATATGAACAAAATAAATCACATTAAGGTGATTGTTTATTAAAAAGGAAGGATAAATAAAATAACTGATTTAAGAGATATATTACAATGAGTTGGTAAATATTATAAAAAAATAATAAAATAAAGACACAATTTAATAATAACAATTTAATAGATAGTTTTTGAAAGAAAATATCTGTCATAAATTAAGCAAAGAACAGAAAAGTAAAGTTCATAAGTCATTTTCTTTTTGAGAATTAAAATATCAAATTAAAAATCTTAAAATCTACAAAGCTCCAGGATTAGACAGTATAATTTCTGAGTTGTATAAACTTTTACCTGATAATATTCTAAAAGTCTTATTAAATACTTTTGAAGAAGTTAAGGCTTCTCTAATATTCCCATTTCTTATTGATATTCTATTATCATACCTATGTTAAAATCAGATAAAGACCTAGCATTATGTTCTTCCTACCTTCCTATTTCACTGTAAAATGTAGACTATAAAATTTTCATGTCTATATTAGCAAAAATATAAAATCTTATGCTCTTAGTGTTAGTAAATGAGGACCACACAGGCTTTATAATAAATAGAAGAGTTCAAGATAATATTAGACAACTCTTTTGATTGCCTGACATGGCAAATACAAATAAAAAAGTACTTTCAATCATAACTTTAGATTTGGATAAGGCTTTTTATTCTAGGAACTGACCATATTTGTTTTAGAGTGCTAAATGAATATATTTTTCACTGACTTGATAACTTTAATTAAAAGGCTTTATGATAATTCAGTATAATTTGTCAAAGTGGGTTCTTTTCTCTAGTCCATTAAATATATCAAAAGGCATAAAACAAGGAAATCCTTTGTCTCCATTGTTATTTGCACTAATTATAGAGCTGTTTGCTAATTATATAAGATCTAATATAAGCATTAAAGGCTTTAATATAGATGAACATTTTTCATCTAAAATTCAACTTTTTGTTGATGATATTCTGTTGACAAGAAGTGATATAGAAAACTCATTAGATCATATAATGCAATATATGGACTGTTTTGAAAAGGTTTCAGGTTTAAATTTAATCACAACAAAACAAAAACATTGCTTATTAATAGAAAGATAACCACCTTTTTAAAATCTTATAAAAAATTTAACTGGGACAATTCATAGATTAAATGTTTAGAAATTACTATTGAATCCAATAACAAGTATCTGATATTAGCGAACTACAAAAAATAATTGATATAATTATAAAGTTAACCAATAATTGGAATACATTATTTTCACAATGGAAAATAGACTTATGCTGATTAAAATGATACTTTTACCAAAAATGCATTCTATTGTCAATCATTAGTTTTTCCTCTTTCTAAAAATGTTATAAAAATAAATTCTATCCTATTAAAGTTTTTATGGTATCATAAAAAACAAGGATATCTTAGGATTGGCACATCAAGAGTTGGGAGGAAGGTGGTATTGGTTTTCCCACCACTGAGTTATATACTAAGGTTATCATTACTAAAATAATACTATTGAGGCTTCACTCTACATATGTCTCTTGCTGGAAATCAATACATGAGAGAATGTTGACAGATAATAATAAATCAATTAATGATTCTCATATGAAATTGGGGATTAATACATTCTAATGGCTTTTAAAAGATTTTCTTTTGAATGAAATATATGTTTACTTTTAATCCTTTTATTAATGAAATTCTTTTAATATTGAAATGATTTATGAATTTAAATTATTTAGCTAAAGAACTACTAATTTTATTTTTCCTATAGCTTTCACAAATGGTGGCTTAGTATCTTTTAATGCAAATACAATGTCAGCTCTTTAAAATAATAATCTACATTTTCAGTTTCTTAATGGAAGTAAAATGCATTAATTTGATTATTTAATAGCAAGACACAATGTAGAACAAAACAGTTGGTTAGATATACAAATCTGTAAAGAATATATTCAAGATAAAATTAAAATTTCATTAGACCTTCAAACTAATACAAATCTGTAAAGAATATATTTAAGATAAAATTAACATGTCATTAGACTTCCAAACTAAAACTATTACAAAAATTCTAGATCTTTTGTTTCACATATAAATAGTAGTCCATCCAAGGGGAATCAATATTTATATATATATATATATATATATATATATATATATATATATATATCTATATATAT
Organism: Protopterus annectens; assembly: GCF_019279795.1. Taxonomy (NCBI): domain Eukaryota; kingdom Metazoa; phylum Chordata; order Ceratodontiformes; family Protopteridae; genus Protopterus; species Protopterus annectens. The sequence continues at coordinate 243,890,833 of NC_056738.1, forward strand.
ATATATATGTGTGTGTGTATATACAATTTGAATTTGTTCCTCCTGATCTGTCATCTGGAATTACTCATCAAAAATCAACAATGGAGCATTTTCAGAACTAAATAAAAATTATTCATAAAATCCGCAGGTAGGTCAGCATCTTCATTCTACTGGAAAATCTCTATATGGAAATTTTTACGGCAAATTTTTCTAACAACTCACAAAATTGTATTAATGTATAAATCAGCAAAAAAAATAATAAAATGCTGTAGATGTAATGAAGTTCTTGATGCAGATTGGATTCACATGATAACAGAATGTATGATGGTGACTTCCTTTTTGATTCATTTTAGAAACATCTACCAGGCATTGTAGTCAGATACATATATTATTACTGATTATTTGTTACTATTTAATGCCCCAATCTCAGATGCCATACCTATCTCATAAATGTGTCTTCTTTGGTCTGTCCTAGCTATTACTAGGAAAGTCATAACTAAAAACTGGAAATGTAAAGCTACAGTATTGTTTCATGAATTTGTTTACCTAGCTAAGCCTGTTTATACAAAGGAATTGCCAGCTATAAAAATGAGAACTATAAATGTAACTCATCAATACATATCATGGCATAAACTAAATGACATTAGAAAAATATTAAAGGTTTAGTATATATATATATATATATATATATATATATATATATATAAAATATCTTATTATGGACCTTTATAAATAATTATTTTGTCTTGTTATAAATTAGTGAAATTGTTTGAAATTTTAAAATCAGATAAAAAGTTTTTAGAAAAAAAAAACAAGATCCTTTATGTAAAAGAGGGAAATATGACCTGAGAAATAAAGAGTAAGTTTAAACTGAAAACTTTACCTTAGCAGAAATGGAGAAATTTTATAAAAGGAAGTGGCTCAACAGTTTTATGATGATTTTCTATTGGGAAGCTAATAAGTCTAGATTATGAATTATCTCATAAATGGACTAATAATGCAAATATTAGTGTGACAATTACAAATCAGGGAAAGTACGGAATAAATGCCATTCCATACAAAAATGGATATATATTTGGGAGCAACAAGTGAGGCTATTACATGTGTGATTTTAACACCATTGAGAATATTTAAATAAAAAAGGAATATAGTTGCAAAATACTATAATTCTGCTTCGAGGACAATGTCCACATTTTGTTTTGTTTGGCTTTATATAAAATATGTTTGAGAAATAGCATGCAACACATAGGTTATAATATCTTAGAATATAACATCATTTTGTGAATTTTTGCAAATTAAGTATTAGAGATGACAAATGGGCTAGAGTAGATAGCAAACAGGTTGATTCTTTTTAGGTGGTTAAATCGAGTATATCGCAAGAGTAGAAAAATGAAAGAATATATACAAAGGAACTTGATATTGGCATGATAAAGTTAATGAGATAATCATGAAAGCATATAGAATGAATTGACAGAAACACAAACTCTTACCAGACAGGTCAGAACCTATAAAACATTACAATCATGATTTAGACAAATTTAATCTGGACAAGCCTAAACCATATTAAACTAGTTATGTATTGTAAATGATATCTTTAAATTAATTTCCACATTGCTTTTTGAGAAAAGTATTTGAACAGATGTAAATAATTGTTAATGTTTATTATTTTTATATTTTTAAAAATGGAAATAAATACTAATCAAAAGAAAATCTAAGAACATTGCTCATAATCTATACATTGTTATGTTTGGCATGCTTATATTTAGATAAATGGAAACTTTGGAACAGATGAATAAAAAACTTACCCATAAATTTATTAACATTGTGTTCATGCTGCACCCAAGTTAACACAACTGACTATTTTAGAGCAAAAATTAGCATTGCTAATCATATATGCAAGAAGTCAAGGCACCTAGCATTATGAGGAGCCTCACCTTAAGCCCACAGCACAGACTTGTGGTCACATTGTGGTAAGGAAATGCACGACCATACATATGTGCACATTGCAAAAAAAAAAAAAAAAAAAAAAAAAAATGGGTGTAGGACAAACTAGACAATCAAAAGTGAGTGTACCAATGCTCAAACGCATCAGATAAGAACATCAAGGACAAATGAACAAGGGAAAGCCTGGCACCAATCAGACAGTGAGAATGACAGTATAGAGTTCACTGACTAAAAGCATGGAGATGTTGAGTATCACTGGCAATGAGACCCACATTAAAAACAGTCATGAAATGTTCAGCATGAAAAAAACATTGTAGGACAATATGGCCATTTTAGACTTATTTTTTAATTATATATAGTCACATTTCTCATTCTCCCAGTGCAAGAATACTGGATAAACAAATAATGGGTGACGAATGCACAAACATAGGAAACTACACATTAAAAAAAGTGGAATAAAAGTGGATAGAATAGCAATTGTGGCAGTAGTATGTATGTTCTGAAAGGTATGAATTTAGACACAGAAAAGATTTATCATTAGTGACTGCAATACTGATATGCCAGACACCCACAGATGTCAGAATACCATATAGCTTTTTATGAAGCATAAAGTGGAAAAGCTTTGAGAAAAATAACAGGTGAGAATTATGAGCATGGGAGATGAGGGATATGTCACTAAACCTGTATTGTGATTTAAAAACACTTTCATAACTGGCAATAACTAAGTGTGAGACATTCCCTCATAATATATCATAAAGGTAAATAGAAATGTAAGATTTTTTTTCCTTAACATTGATAATGAAAATCACGGGCAAAACTATTATAAAGCCAAAGTCAATCCAGACCTGCACGTATGGCAAGTGCAAAGACTCTAAAGTCCAAAGGCAAATTAAAAAAAGCAGAACCAGCACAAAGTGTGGTATAACAATTAAATATGCCAAAAAATGCAATACCATGGGTGAGGGGAAAAAAGCCCCAACACCCAAACCAAACTGGTTTTTGCCTAATAGCCTTCTTCAGTGAAAAAGACAAACAGCATACAAATAGTGGGACAAGAAAGCCCTTTAAATACACATACACAGATTCAAAACAACCTCCTATTGGTTAATTAAAGATGCTCATTTAAACCAAAAGGACCCCCCCCCCCAGTTTGATAATCCGTTTTCTTTCTTTAACATTTAGAATAGTATGCCAGTCAGATTTATCCCTACAATTCTCCAATATGCAATCAATTATAGTAAATCTTAATGAAGTATTATTATGTTTACAAGTATGTTTAAAGAGAGCATTGGACTGTCTTTTATTCTTTATATCACTCACATGTTCCCCAATTCTAAGTTTAAGAGGTCTCGAAGTTTGGCCAACGTAAAATGTGGAGCATGGACAAGTGGCCAAATATATTAGCCAACTTGTGCTGCAATTTGCCAAAAAAGTGATATTGAAGACAATGGATATATTTTTACTGGTAAATTCCTTAGTTCTATTCACCCTGTAACAATGGGAACAATGTCCACAAGGGACACATCCCACCAATATGCCCTCCATGAGTGTCCGGTGGATGGGAGAAATCCCCCTATGGTCAAACCTTTTATAATGACAAATAAAGAACCCAATGTGCCGCCCCTGTGGAAGGAAATAGAACATCTATTCCCAAATATTCAGACAGTCTTTCCTCTGCCATCAGGATGTTCCAATGTCTGTTAATAGTGTGCATAAATGATTTGGTGTTCCTGCCAAAAGTAGCAACAAATCTCACCCTAGACTGAATATCTGGTGATTGTACTTTGTATTCCAATGATTTGGCCCTATCTTGTCTCGAAGCATATTGGCAAGCCCTACTAATATCCCCTGGTTTGTAACCGCCATCCTGGAATGAATGGATCATGTCCTTTTTATATTGGTCATATGTCAAAGAGTTGAAACAAATCCTTCTGACCAATAAAAACTGAGATTTAGGGATGTTCCAGATGATATGTTGTGGGTGGAAGCTGGTAGCATGCAAGAAACATTATATTGGGGAAATTTCCTATATACCTTAGTATCCAAGATATTATCCAAATTTCTACTGACAAAAGCATCCAAAAATGTAACTTCAGTCATACTGAAAGTAACGATAAATTCAATGCCTCATTTATTCTCATTAAGATAATCCACAAACTCTTGCAAGAAAATATCATCAGACTTCCACACCAACCAACAATCATCGAGGTATCGCCCCCAAATATCAATCTCATTAATATATAAATTGTGGCAAGCATCATAAATCAACTCCTCCTCCAGGTATGCCATGAACAGGTCGGCATATATGGGTGCAAAGGAAGCCCCCATGACTGTTTCTTGTACTTGCTAACAGCACTGATCTTGAAAATAGAACATGTTTTTTGTTAAAACGTGTTCAGCCAGGCAAACAAGAAAGGTGTTAAAACCTGGTTCATACAATTCAGATTTATCCAGCCAATATTGTAATGCTAACAACCCTGCCCAATGTGGGATGTTGGTATACAAAGAGATGACATGCAAGGTACAGAGAAGCCAATCCTTTTCTAAATGCATTTCTGAGATATTACCCAAAAATTGGGTGGTTTCCTGAATGTGAGCTCATACATAACTCAACAAGGGTTTCAAATATAAAGTCAGAAATTTGGAGCGGGGTTCAATAAGGGAGCCCCTACCTGCCACTATAGGCATCCCTGGTGGATTTTTGGGATCCTTGTGGATCTTGGGTAAATGATAGAGATACTGTTGTTTAGCATCAGGTACCTTAATATGGAAAATGTCTGCACTAGTGATAATGCCTTCCTCCTGAGCTTCATCTAGAAAGGTATCAATTTCCATTTTGAACCTCCTAGTTGGATCCAATGGCATAGCCATATAATATATACCATCCTCTAACTGTTTCAATGCCTCCCCATAATAAGAAATCCAATCCTTATTACAACCACTCCTACTTTATCCGCAGGTAGAATAACAATATCCCTGTTATTCCTTAAACTGTCTATACATTGTTCCTCAACCTTAGATAAATTGTTGGGAAAATTCTTATACTCACGAGGATTAAAGTGTAGATCTTTAAGAACATTAGATTGAAAAATCAATACAATAGGTGACATGGGGGGCATAAAGGTAGATCCACAAAATGTAAAACCTCTCTGCATACTAGTTGGGGCTTTTTTCCCTCTCCTATGGTACTGTATTTTTTGGCATATTAAATTCTTATACCACACTTCATGCTGGCTCTGTTTTTTGAATTTGCCTTTGGACTTTAGAGCCTTTGCACTTGCCGTACGTGCAGGTTTGGATTGACTTTGGATTTGCTTGGTTCTCAGTGTTGGCATTTTGTGTGGTTATCATCAATCATAGTGGCTGTTTGCTTTATGGTTCCCTATTGGATTTTGTTTTGCTGACCAGATTTTATCTACTTTTAGGTCAGTTTTTCAATATTGGACTTTGTGGGAGTATATACTGATTGCTGGCACCTTTTTCGTCATTATTAATAGGATGGGGTATACAGTCTTTCTGGGCCTAGCAATTGGATGGAGGGATAGCCCGTCATAGTGTGCACTGTCCATTTTGTTTAATTACTTAACACTGTGGAAGATTTGGGTACTTTTGTCATTGTTTATATTTCCACTGTGATTGGATGGTGTGTACATTTACTCAGGCCCAGGAACCGAACGGAGGAACAATTTGTTCATTTAAGTACTGTTTGGTGGGATTGTTTATGGTTTATTTCAACTTTTGAAGATGTTTGTGACCATCTTAACCTTTTTTGACTGGTGTTTTTAGTAAATTCAGTGATTTACTCTGTTGACCCAGCAATTTTCATGGATGATATTTCTGTTTTGTCTTATTGCATTCTACTTTGTATGGACTTCAATCTCTTTTATGAAGTTTGTTTTACCAGGAACTTTGAACTTGGAACTGGTGATTAACAAGGACTTTACAATAATTTGGTCATCATCCTATTATTTCTAAATGTTTATGTGAGGTTGGTTTGGACAATTTTATGGTTGTGGTTGATTTGAATGTATGGAAATTCTTTTTTGGAATTGTTGGAAATAATTTATGAATAATTATTATTGTAGTTTTCCTTATTAAGAGTATATGGGAATGACTATGGTTAGTTGTTTATAGCAGCGATATAATATCAAGGTTTTGCTATATTTCATGTTCTATATTTGACGATTATATTTATATTTGCCTTTTCCAGGTCAGGCGTTAATGTGCAGGATCAGTATCACTACTTATGTTTGATTGTATGAGCCAGCTGGGGTTGTTGTCCAATATATGACTTTATGCCCACTCTTTGACCCATTTGTATACACTATATACATGGGTTTGATTAGGGCTTGTCATTATTAAACTTCTTTGTAGGGGTCTCATTAGGCTAGTGCAGTTACGTTTTTTTGATTTATGTTGTAGTTTTCTTAGTCATTATTGTTTTCTGCAGCCAGCTTTATTATTGAACTGTAGTGTTTCTTTATGATTATGTAGAAGGCCAACCTTACATATAGTTTGTACTCCATTACGATTTTGGGTGGATAGCCAGGTCCTTACTATTTGGAGGGGAATGACCATTAGTACTTTTGTATTTTTGTATTTTCCATTTTACACCTCTTCCCCAGCTGTGAGGTTCACTATATATTGGCAAAAATTCTTGAGGTATGCTTTCACATGTATTAGGTGACTATTACTATTAACTTTATAAGGATCTTATCTATTGGGTCTATTATATTTGGGACCCGATTTTTTGATATATTTTGGTCCTGTTGGGCTTTGAATTTAGTGATAAGTAGCATTGTGTGTGGTTTCTATAATTGATGTACAGGACCAGAATGGTCATTCACAAGGGCTACTTATTGTATCACTTTATACATTAGTTTTGTGGGGTGAATACCCCATCAGGAGTAGGGATTATTGAATATATAATTCCCTACTTGGTTTACAGTATGGTGTTTGCCTATACATGTGCAACAGCGAATATATTAGTTTCAATATATTGATATGATTGTGAGCCTTATGGTCTGTGACAGAGAGTGACATTAGGTGGACCTATATATTTTTTGTGCCCTCTTTTGGATGGTTAACCTAAGGGTTTTTGGTCTTCCCTTCAATTATATGTTGGTCTGGCAACCCTCTATTTTAATCTTTGGATTTTTGTGGTTGACTGTTAATTGGCCAACATATACCTTTGATATGGATTTGGCTTCTCTTATCAAAGGTTTATCATCCGACACAGATGATTTGGAGGTATTTGGGTTAGGACCTCTTAGTTTAACTAATAGGGATAACTTTATAGATAATGACCCAGCTAGCCAATGTAAGGTGGCCTTCTTTAAACTGACCAAGAATATGAAAAAATTAAGAACTAATGTCTGGCATTTATGGCTTTTTATAGCATATCAACATAAACAGATTACACCCAGGGGACTTATAGTTAAGTTACAACCCTTTCTGAACAATGGACACAGGTACAACAGCAGGCATCCATGGGTTTTGCGGATGCCTTAGCAGCCTATTATTAATGTATGGTTTGACAAGCCATTCAGGAAGTTGAAACTCTATGTCAGAACCTTAATGCTTTTGAGACTTTACCTTGCTATACATCTTGTCTGAACCAACTTAGTAGTGAACTACTTGACTTGGAAAATTCACTTAAGGAGAAAAAGATGAAGAAATTCAACAGAGATTTAGGTGACTATGAGAAAGGCAAACCTTTTGATATTTCCAAAAATGTTAAATTTATGTTATCTGACAAGAAACCATTTACTCCTAAATGAAAAAGACCAAAATCCATTCTTCAAAGAACTAGAGATCCCTCTAGTTTCACTTCAGGGGATGAATCATCATCCAATACTGAGGTTGATGATAACCACACAGTTCTATCACCAGACCCCAAATGAAGTAATTTGCAACACCCTTTAGGGTGAAGATCAGGAGAGGGGTGAGGAAACATAAGGTCAATAATCAGTTTGGAGGGGCTCCTCAAATTGATGACACAAAGGTAGATATTTGTATTAATGTGCATAATATTTCTTCTGCAACCCTGTCTGAAACTGAAATAAAGATCTTGAATAAAGACCTGAACTTTGTATCTGTTTTTTTTTTGTTCCTGAACATACCTTGGCTCAGGACATGATGGATTTTTGTCACTTATTAAATATATGGCTATATTTTGATAAAGCACCAACTAGAACCCAGAGAGGTTTTAAATTTCGTGGATCTAACTTTATGCCCCCCCCCCCCATGTCACCTATCGTATCAAATTTTCAATCTAACATTCTTAAAGATCTACACTTTAATCCTTGTGAGTATAAGAACTTTCCCAACAATTTATCTAAGGTTGAGGAACAATGTATAGACAGTTTAAGGAATAACAGTGATATTGTTATTCTACCTGCGGATAAAGGAGGAGCGGTTGTGATACAAGACTGGGTTTCCTATTGTGAGGAGGCATTGAAACAGTTAAAGGATTGTATATATTATATGGATATGCCATTGGATCCTACTAGTTGGTTCAAAGGTTCAAAATGGAAATCGATACCTTTCTAAATGAAGCTCAGGCATTATCACTAGTGCAGACATTTTCCATCTTAAGGTACCTGACCCTAAACAACAGTATGTCTGCCTTTTACCCAAGATCCACAAGGATCCCAAAAATCCACCGGGGAGGCCCATAGTAGCAGGTAGGGGCTCCTTTACTGAACCCCTCTCCGAATTTATGACATTATATTTGAAACCCTTGATGCCTTATGTACGAGCTCACATTCAGGACACCACCCAATGTTTGGGTATTATCTCAGAAATGCAGATAGAACAGGATTGGCTTGTATGTACCCTGGATATCACCTCTTTGTATACCAACATCCCACATTGGGCAAGGTTGTTAGCATTACAACATTGGCTGGATAAAACTGAATTGTATGAACTGGGTTTTAACACCTTTCTTGTTTACCTGGCTGAACACGTTTTAACAAAAAAAGTGTCAATCAATGTTTTGGCAAGTACAAGGAAGAGCCATGGGAGCCTCCTTTGTGCCCAAATATGCCGACCTGTTCATGGCATACCTGGAGGAGGAGTTGATTTATGATGCTTGCCACAATTTATATATTAATGAGATTGATATTTGGAGGTGATACCTCGATGGTTGTTGGTTGGTGTGGAAGTCAGATGATACTTTCTTGCAAGAGTTTGTGGATTATCTTAATGAGAATAAATGGGGCACTGAATTTAAGGTTTCTTTCAGTATGACTGAAATTACCTTTTTGGATGTTTTTGCTAGTAGAAATTTGGATAATACCTTGGATACTAAAGTATATAGGAAATTTCCCCAATATAATTCTCTCTTGCATGCTACAAGCTTCCACCCACAGCAGATCATCCGGAACATCCCTAAATCTCAGTTTCTAAGGGTCAGGAGGATTTTTTTCCAACTCTTTGACATATGACCAATATAAAAAAGGCATGATCCATCAGTTCCAGAATAGGGATTACAAACCAGGGGATATTAGTAGGGCTTGCCAATATGCTTCGAGACAGGATAGGGCCAAATTATTGGAATACAAAGTACAATCACCAGATATTCATTCTAGGGTGAGATTTGTTACTACTTTTGGCAGGAACACCAAATCATTTATGCACACTATTAACAGACATTGGAACATCCTGATGGCAGAGGAAAGACTGTCTGAATATTTGGGGGATAGATGTTGTATTTCCTTCCACAGGGGCCATACATTGGGTTCTTTATTTAGTCATTATAAAAGGTTTGACCATATGGGGATTTCTCCATTCCAACGGACACTAACGGGGGACACATTGGTGGGATGTGTCCCTTGTGGACATTGTTCCCATTGCTACAGGATGAATAGAACTAAGAAATTTACCAATAGAAATACATCCACTGTCTTTAATATCACATTTTTGGCAAATTGCAGCACAAGTTAGGTAATATATTTGGCCACTTGTCCATGCTCAGCATTTTACATGGGCCAAACATTGAGACCTCTTAAACTTAGAATTGGGGAACATGTGAGTGATATAAAGAATAAAAGACAGTCCAATTTTCTCTTTAAACATACTTGTAAACATAATACTGTTTCATTTAGATTTACTATATCTGATTGCATACCTGGAGGAGGAGGAGTTGATTTATGATGCTTGCCACAATTTATATATTAATGAGAATGCTCAGCGTTTTACATGGGTCAAACATTGAGACCTCTTAAACTTAGAATTGGGGAACATGTGAGTGATATAAAGAATAAAAGACAGTCCAATTTTCTCTTTAAACATACTTGTAAACATAATACTGTTTCATTTGGATTTACTATATCTGATTGCATATTGTGGAATTGTAGGGATAAATATGTCTGGCATACTATTCTAAATGTTAAAGAAAGAAAATGGATTATCAAGCTGGGGGGGGGCTTTTTCCTCATGGTTTAATGAGCATCTTTAATTAACCAATAGGAGGTTGTTTCTAATCTGTGTATGTGTATTTAAAGGGCTTTCTTGTCCCACTATCTGTATGCTGTTTGTCTTTTTCACTGAAGAAGGCTATTAAGCCGAAACCAGTTTGGTTTAGGTGTTGGGGTTTTTTTTTCCCTCACCCATGGTACTGTATTTTTTGGCATATTAAATTGTTATACCACACTTTGAGCTGACTCTGCTTTTTTAATTCACAACTATTTTAAGCACATGTACAACTGTTCAGAAAAGGTGCATATATACCTATGATGACGTGAGGTATTGCCAGCTATGCCTGGAGAAGTAGGGTAGTGGATGCCTGCGCCATAAAGATGTTATCTCATAGTTTTGAATGCAGTGAGAAACAAAACATCTGTACTAGGAAGCTTCCTGCATTGTCATTGGGGTGAGCTAATTTCTACTCTGGAAGGGTAGAGGTTTGAATTTGTTTTATGGCTTCCAGGATCTGCAACAGATCTGAGCAAAGCTATGCCTGTGTGTATGGTAACACATAGGTGCTGAAATCCCTGGCAACTTCTAGTGTTGATGGTAGTGTGGGAAACAGAGTCAGATGACCAGATGTGATGACATTCTGTAAGCTATCCTAGAAATAATATTTACATATTATATTGAGAAGTCTCTCAGTCAGACTGGGCAGTCTGTTTCTTGGAGCCAGACATAGAAGGATAACTACTTCATCGTGTATTGCTCTAGTAAGTGAACTACAAAATAGTAAATCTTTAGATTATTTAGGAAACTATAATGAGATTAGCTGAGTACTGTTTTTCTGTAACTGTGTGAATCTTTCCAACTGTGTTATTTTTAATATTTCCTGTGTTTTAAACCCTTGTGTTTACTGTAAATAGATATTTAGTATTTTATGTTCTTTTTTTATTATTAAATATATTTAAACTTCTCATTGCAGTTGGTCCTTTTAGAAAATGTTTAAGCTTTGAGAGTATTTGCATATATTCATTTGGTGATAGAGGTCAGCATTACCATTGGTATTAGTATTAACTTCACCCAGTGTAACTGAATACCCTTTTAAGAGTCTTATAGTAACTGACTGGTGGCAGTGAATCTACCTTATAGTCTGGGCAAAGTTGATAGCATGGGTAATCTATGCCAGCCTTTCCAATGTATGTGAGTGTGTGCGTGTCTGTGTGTGTGTGTGTGTGTGTGTGTGTGTGTGTGTGTGTGTGTGTGTGTGTGTGTGTGTGTGTGTGTGTGTATGTGTGTGCTTGATGCAGAGAGGTCTGCATCTGGAAATACTGAGTGTATCTATTTTGTATTTCAAGTGAATGTCACTGTTCAGTGTCAGTTTTGAGGATTCAGACACCTTGATTACTGGTCCAGAGTGGAGATGTCACAATACCATTAGCTTCCCAATTAGAATTAATGCAGTGGAAGGTAAAATGCAAAGGGAGATATTCATAACACATGGTGAGTGAAACCAACCAACAATGTATAAATCACTACATGATGATGGTGAGGCATGGAATCTGTAAGACGGGCATGGCACAGTAGCACAGTTTCATGACTAGATGGCATTATTATGATATGGTAATGACAGATGTCATTGTTTCACAGGTGGGGTCTGCATGGATGTGAACAGTTCTGGCCTGAGGTCCTATGAGTAGTGCACTACTTAATGACACCACAGAACAAGTTATGCAACTCTCATCAGAAATCAGACATATAGAGAAAGGTCATAGCAGTCTGTATCTGAATGAATATAGCAATGGTTAAAAGTGAACACAACACCCCCTATGAAAGGGTCATATCCAAGAAGAATTTATCAAAACACATCTATGCAGTAATTCACTATTGTCTAGCAGCAGTATTTTCATATACTGCTACAATGTATAGCAGAAGGGATTGGAAACCCTGCCTACCAACTCACAACCACATGACATATGTATTAACTAATGGTACCACAGAACTAGTTATACAACAGTGGTAAGAAACTACACATTTGAAGGGAGTGTGACAACATTATTGAAAACTGACAAAGGAAATGAGCATCATGCAGCAGACTTTAGTAATAAGTTGATCACAGCCCTCAACATAACTTACAGACTGTTGAAACATCACCTCAGAGTTACAGTGAGCTACGGAAGTTGTGATAGTTGACATAATAAATGCTTGCATAGGTATATATCACTATTACTTTTCTTTGTGCATCATCTCTAAGCTCCACAACATGACAGTCAGCAAAACCACATGACTGAAGGGAAATTTTTAGCAGTTTTTTCCTGAGGACAAAATTTAAAATGACTATTTCCCACCACTGAACAGTGATGCTGCTTTCTGCTAACAGTTGTGCAACAGAAGATACAAAACATATATTATGAAACAGGGCATGCTTATAAGGAAGTACAATACTAAGGGAATCAAAACCCATCAACCAAGTAAAAAAACACAATAACATATGTCACATCACATTTGTTGAGTAAGCCAGTCCTGCATGTCAACATTACTTTTCTTGCCTTTTTTGTCCTTTTCTTTTCCTCAGTCATACAAGGTACACACTGTGTAAACACCTGACTATGTAACTCAACATTCTCTACATCTTGCAGTAGCTGTTCACATCACACAAAAAGTCATATCACAGTAGTCAGAAATCACACAATTGAAAGGATAACTTGAGTAGGTATTGGAATGCATTGGAATGCATGTGACCTCCTTTAAAAGGGAGTAAACACTTGAGGGATTAAAGCCTATGTAAATGTTACCACTATGGTGAATTGTACATATCATGCATTCTGAGCTGGATATTTCTGCCTGTTACCATTTTTTATATACTCATACTGGGCATGCATTGCCAGATTTAAACATCTACCTGTTTTGGGTCTATATTAGAATATCGAAAGATGTAAACACCGAATGTTTAAATGTCGAACTGCATTCAGCGAAAGCTGAAAATATCGAAGCAACAGAAAATCAAATTTTTTCCTAGGGAAAGAATTTGGTTGTCCATTTCTGTTGCTTCAGTATTTTCAGCACTGTGGTGGAAAGTTATGGGTTGAGTTCAGGTAAGTGTGCGATTGAGTGTGGATTAGGTTAGTTAGGGCTAGGGTGCGGGTTAGGTATGTGTGCGATTATGTGGACATGAGGGTTAGAGTGGGTTAGGTGAGTTAGGGTTAGGGCGCAGGTCAGGTAAGTGTGTGATTGTGTGGACGTGAGGTTAGGGCTGGGTAGGTGAGTTAGGGTTAGGGCGCGAGTGAGGTGAGTGTGCGATAGTGGCGGACCTTAGGGTTAGGGTTTGGGTTAAGGTAAGTGGATAGTTAGTGGTGTGTGTATAGTTTACTGTGGGGTTAGGTGTAAGAGTTTAGGTGTATGTGTGTGGATTGCTGTTTGTTTGGTGTGCTTGTGTTGTGTTGTGTATGTGTTTTGGAACAGCAAATTTTTTCCCTAGGAAAAAATTCACTGTTCTGTATGCTCATTGTTTTCAGAATACAGTTCAACATTTAAACATTCGGTGTTTACATCTTTCGATATTGTAATATAGACCCCCTGTTTTACTGTTCAGTCTATAGAGGTGTACATTAATTGCTGGCACCAGGTCATATTACACTTGACAGAAAATGCACCTGAAGGGATAAACTGAGCAGGAAGTTGGGATGCATGTGGCCTCCATTAAAAAGGAGTGCAAAACTTGAGGGATCATATAACATCTGTTGAGTAAGCCAGTCTTTCTACACATTCATAGTAGGTATACATTGTTAGATTTGAACACCTGCTTAACACATTCTATGATCACTTATAGCACTAACTGCTGACACCACAGAAGAAGTCATATCACAATTGTCAGACAACACATATTTGAAGGGATAACTTGAGTAGGGTGTTGGAATGCATGTGGCCTCTGTTAAAAGTGAGAATAACACTTGAGGAATCAAAACCCTCTATCACTGTAAAGGTTACCTCTGTGATACAACAGTAGTGAATCACAACTCTCAACATATTTTACAGAACGTTGAAACATCCTCTGTGTTGAACTGTACACATCACATCTGTTTAATAAGTCACTCCTGCCAGTTATTGTAGTCTCACACATTTATAGTAGGTTTACTTTGCAAGATGTGCACACATGTCTACCTGACTCTATAGTCATTAGACCTATGCACTAACTGCTGATATCATCAAAGTAGTCATATGACGGTTATCAGAAAACACATAACTGAAGGGAGTGTGACACATATATGAGGTGTGGTAACAAACCATTTTGCCCTGGGACATCTTCATAGTGAGGTTAGATAAACATATTAGTAGGAGTAAAGAGGGCAGGGGGAGGAAAGGGTTAAATGGGAAGAGAGGGATGATTGGGAGGAAATGAAGTATGGATAGGGAGGGGCTTACACAAGTGTAACTGGGCAAAGAATCACATTTTGGCATGAACTTGCTACAGAGCAGGAATATGTCCCAGATGACCTGTAGGAACTTTGGTTAGGGTTACCACCTGTCCCACTTTGTGAGGGACAGTTCCTCTTTGGGCAGCTGTGTCCTGCAAAAAATTGAAAAAAATGGCAAATGTCCTGAGATTTTAGTACAAAAAATATTTCCTATATTTTATGTAATAGTTGCATAAAACAGTTATTCTGTATCTGAAACACCTAAAGGTTATAAGAAACAGAATAAGCAACTAAATGCTACAAGAATAAGCTTTTATTTAGGTAAAAAAGTGAAGTTCTGTCCTTTGTACTGGCCTTGGGTATGTTTTCCCCTGCAAAATCTGACGTTTGTACCAAAAATGCCCCACTTAGGACATTTGAAAAGGTGGCAACCCTAACTTTGGTGGACAAGTAGGCCTTGGGTCATTAGTGATAGGAAGAAGGAGGTGAGTAAGGTGGGAGAGTATTTTCTCCATTTCTGTAACAATGGGTTCCGACAATATTGAGTCATAATGAGATATTACTACATTGGGATTTTCAGTTTGCTACAGTTATGTTGCCAAGGGGTGAGGATGCATGGTGTAAGGTAAATAAATTAGAGTTTGAATTTAATTTAACATTACTATGTTTTACTTATAGGTGTAAAGGAGGAGGTGAACTGCTCCATTGTAGGGGTTTAAATAGGCTGTTATGGAAAATCTCTCCATTTCTTGCCTAAGTACATTTTTTTTTGTATTTCTCCATGTAATGATGGTGGGAGGACGATGATGCGAACAAATAAGGGTGGTTAAAAGAAAGATATTGGTGCTATTTCTCTCAAGGGTTCAGATTTTCTCAGGATGTCATGTCCAGAATTTTGCCTTGCAGTGTGGATTTCTGGCAGATTAGTGGCAAATCATTGAGTCAGGTTACAGGATTGTGGCAGGTATTTGGGTTGAGGCTTCCGTTCCTTCATAGAATTTATGCTGTGCAAGGCCTATTGTTCCACTCATGGATTTACTATATCTGACTACATTCAGCTGGGCATTAGGTCTCATGATAAAATGTTTTTGCAGGCCACAAGGCACCTGTGAATACTTCTCAAGGAGAGAGGTGGAATTGACTACATCTTTTATAAAAAAAAAAAAAATTGGGGGTAGCGGCTTCAGCTTGTGGTACTCTGGTGGTTTTGGGAGAGGTACTCTTATAGTTGCAAGAAGCATCTATTGATGGTTATTAACAGTTCTCCTAAACACATGGTACCAACAGAGTTAGTTTAACAATTGCTTAGTTTCTTCCCTCGACAAGATGGGGAAAGGTCTATGTAGTTGGGCTCCAGATGCCTTTTCGCCAGCTTGTTTTAGCATCATGGCTCACAGTGAAGGGAAGGTTGGCATCCCCATATACTTGATGTGAGGGTGAAATAGCACAGAACATTACAACGTAAAACTCAGAATCTCACTTAGGTGTCTTTGGCCGTGTTTACTGTCAGTTGCACGCAGTTTCATTCACTTATTGTGATTCTCCCCTTCCCAAGAAAAGAAAAAACATTTTTTTGGTTTTCTAGCATTTTGGTGGTGATGCATTCAGCATTGAAGTTAGGACACAATGGCACACACTTGGTTCAGACTTTATGCCACAAAAAAAAAAAAAAAAAAAAATTGTGTTTCCAGGCTGTTCGTTGAGTTGCTTGAGAGGAGGTAGTAGGCTGTGTGCAGTGCAGAGTGCTGTGTGTGATTAGTGCCAGGACAGATTCACCCTGTTGGTCGCATTTTAGTGGCCTGTTAGTTTTTCTTGTTGGGTTCTTCAGGTGGTGTTAGGTCAAGGAACATCCTTGGGAAAAAGGTTGATGGTTTTAGTGTGTTGATAGTGGTGTGGGGGTGTTGGATTGTTCCTGTTGGGTGGAGGCAGGTTTTCACATGCTGGGACACGCAGCCAGTGTTGATTGGGTGATGAGCATGTTCACTGAGTGGTGGCAGTGTTGAGAAGGGTTTGGGAGTGTACTTCTCAACTGTGTGGGTTTCACACTCCAAATCAGGGGAGTAGAAACAACAAGGAAACAAAAGTCATTAAATAATTCCATACATTTTGTTCAGGCTTCATACCTTTAAGACAAATGCAGGTTAAGGCAAATCCTGTTATTCTAGCAAGGCTTACTTTTATCAAAGCTATATTTAAATCTGTCCCTATTTCAGACCTTTGTCCCCTGATTTTCACAGAGAAAGGAAATGCTGCAAGGAGCATATCAAACTCTTGAACTTCTCTGCAGAAGGTGTAATACTACGTTTGGAACAAGAGCATAGTTATTTATGGAACTTGTTCTCAGGTATAAAGTATTTTCCAGCAATGTTGTATGTGAATATGGGCAGGATTTAGCAACATGCTGATGTGGCTTGGAATTGTAAATATTTTCTTTTGATAATATTCTGGGTAGGGTAATTATTTTTTATTGTACCTTTACTACTGCATTGTTTGTACATTTATACATAATATAATTTTCTTTAATTGAGCATTTACTGCCTTGGTACTACTCTGGTGCAGATTTCTTGCTCTGTGTGAGAGGCATAGCATATGGTGAGCTTTTGCTATGATGAAGATGGCAGTTTGGGTTTGTTGTTGCTGGAGTGGGGTGGTTGTAGCATTTTGGTTGTTGTCAAGGACACAGGTGGACTAGTTCGAATTTGGGTTGGGTGAGCCTCATGCCTTAGTCTGTTCTTTGTGGGGTTGTGGCTGGTGCATATTCAGACATGCAGGTGTCTGGCATTTATGCTGGGGTGGCTAGTAGTGAGTTTTGAGTTTGTGGGGTCAGTGCTTCAGTTGTCCTTGTGTGGTGGGGTTTCAGGACCCTGATCTTGCTTTCTGTTTTGTCGAGATTGTATTTGCTTTCTCGTTTGGTGGTGGTGTTTTGGAGGGAGCAGAGTTTGCCATGATTGTGGCTTGCTGGGGGGAAGATGGAGAGAATGGGTGCATTTTTCGGGTTGTGAGTTGACTGGGAATAATGTTTGTCAGTCGAACATGCATGTTGGCGGTCTACCTGATAACACCGACACACCAAAACACAGACAATGAAATAACCGACACGATAAAATCGAAAGTTCAAAAACACGAAACTTCACATGCCCGACAAACCACAATCCCGACAATCAACAAAACAAATACCTTTCCCAAGAAACACACACACAGCACAAGCACACCAAAAACCTTACAAACCTACACTAAACCTTACATACACAACTATCTATGCCCTAACCTTAACCCAAACCCTAACCCTAAGGTCCATCACTATCACACACTTACCTTACCTGCACCCTAACCCTAACTCACTTAATCCGCCCCTAACCCTTTAAGTCCGTCACTATCGCACACTTACCTTACTTGCATCCTAACCCTAACTCACTTAACCCACCCCTAAACTTAAAGTCCATCACTATCGCACACTTACCTGACCCACACCCTACCATAACATCCGTCACTATCACACACTTACCTTACCCACACCCTGACCCTAACGTCCGTGCCTATCGCACACTTACCTTAACATGGTGTTCTCAGCATCGGGATTCTCAACTGTCGGTCTTCTCCATTGTCAATCTTCTGATGTCAGTTGTCTCATTGTCGTTCTTCTCAGCTTTTGGCGTAATCAGGTAGACCCGTGTGTTGTGGCCTTTCAGGCTGTGGGGGAGGGGTGATGATGGTTTAGGTTTTCAATTGTCCATGTTTTCAGCAGGAAGACTGACACTGCCATTTGCATACAGTGAATATTTCAGGATGTGGCATATACCCTAACAGCATGAGTAGAAGACATTTGGATAAAATGTGTAGTTTTAGTTGGATTTAGTATTGCATGATTTTATTCTAGATGTCTGGACAAATTTTAACAAAGTAATGAAGTGGTTAATGCAACAAGTGTTCGACCTTCTTTATTTATAAAGTCTAATGGTGTATGAGTAGGGGAAGAATCAGGGAGTGGTGACATCACAGTATGTGTGGATTTTAGGACAGTCATGGTGATGTCAGTTTGGGAAAGGAACTGGCCAGACAACTACCTGTATTCATTGCTGTTGACGACTTCGATGAATTGGAGACTGTTTTTTGGAAAGTGACTCCACTACTGCACAGTAAGGTACTGTTCTAGTGGAGAGAAGCAGTCTATTTAAAATACTTTACATGCTGTACTGTTCTTTTTAAGATAACACCCTATATTATAAATGTATAGCATTTGCAGGAAATTTATGCTGCATTCTTTCCGAGTCCTTAGAACAACATAAATGTGTTATGATTAGTAGATTACTGTAGCTGGGTTTGAACACTGGAAGGACAGCTCTATTAAAATAATGCAGCTAATTCCCAGCTCGGAGGTAGGTGCAGATGAATGATAATGGTGAGATACTGTGGCAGTGTTAATTTCCTGGTGATGTAAATTTTGGGGCGAGAGAATTGTTGAAGTGACACATTGACCACAACTCCAAACTGGGGGAAGTTGAGGGTGGGTGGATGGATGGTTACAGGGGTTGACTATTCAAAGTGATGTGGAACCAGGCTGGGCCTGGATAGTAAAGCACTAACAATCATGTGGGGATGGATATTGTGCATTTGTGTAAGCAAATTGGAAGGCTATACTGTGGACATTTTTATTACGATCAGATGTGGTATATATTAAGTTCATTTAACGGCAGCAATAGTTGAATACAGATATTGAGGGTTTATAGTGACAGTACCTTTTATGGCGAAAGTCAGCTACAGCATCCCCTGATCGGTCAGCTATCTTATTGCAGGTGGTAAGGAGTGGGCATAATGGGTAGGGGGGAGATTGGTTTTCCGCATGCACACAGGGTAAGGGGTTGATTCTTATCTTTACTTTGTATTGTGCTAACTGTATTTGTAGAATGTGGTGGATATGAAAGCTCTTGTGTTGCAGTTTGACTGACCAAATGTTCTTGGAGGTGAATCAGATGTTACCATGAGGGTTGAGCAAATGACCGATAGAGCCATAATTTAGAAGCTTTGCAATTTTCATGACAGCAGGGTTCTTAATTTGTTTTCTTTTGCAGATGGAGGTACAGAATTTCTGGCAGAGAAGGTGAAGGACACAGTTTATATCAGCTGGTGGGCCTAAAGGAAGTGGATTGGACAGAGAATGCTTCTGTTGGAGGTTCTGGACATTGGCATGGAAAGCAGTGAGTTTGCAGGTAATGCCATTATTCCAGGTGCTCATTTAGGCAAGTAAGTTTGTATAGTTTGAGATTACTTTGGCATCAGGTATGCTCGAGGCAAAATAGAAGCATGGCATAGCAGATGTTTAGTTAGCATTATAGGGAATTTTGGGGTAGAACCTAGGTGGGATGGATTTCACAGCTAAGGTTGGGTTGGTTTTGGGATCGGCGGGTAACAAGGTTTCTGGTAATTTTAGTATCATAAGTACACAGTTAGGCAAGTCAGATTTGGGTGGAGTTTTGGAGTATATTTACAGTTATATATGCAGGTTAATGTGTTGGTAGAGGGCCCATACTCTGATCTAGTGATGGAAAGTTGATATGGTTCATAGGGCGTGGTAGCTATTGGTGATGTTACATACTAAGTAGGGTTTAGAAGAAGTACCACAAGAACCATTTCTTTATGCTAGAGAAAATTTGGTAGAGAGGGTCGCTGGAAGCATTGCCAGGATGTGGGTGCTTTTGGTACATTGTGGGATCAGGGTGCTTTGTTTACGTGGGTGATAGAGGGTTTAAGCAATGCATGTTTTGGAGTTTTTCAGAAGTTGGCCATGTTCTATTTCTTTTGGTTGTGAATAGGATTTAGCCAGGAGGGGCTTTAGGAGGTACTGATTTGGGGGTTGTTTAAAGTTATGCAGGTATTAGATGTTTCTAGCAATCAGCACCTTAATCAGGAGTATAGTGTTGTGCTATCGTGAATTTGGTTAGTTTTCAGGGGTTTGATGGGTCGGCTTGGGTTGAGTGGGTAGAAGGACAGATGTTGAATACTGTAAGATGGGTTTTCTGTGATGACTGGGCTGCATATTTGAGTTCAAGGGGTTATAATTTCTGTGTCATTTGTTATGGCTATAGGTTGTCATTCCAGAAAGATTTTGGGGGTCAGCAAAGGTGAGGATGACTTCAGGTGCTGCGCTTGTATAGGATTGTTGGAGAGACTGCTGGATGGCTCTTGGATGTTTATTATATAAAGCTGCTGTTAGACGTTAGTTGCTTAAATGCAAAAATGGCCAATTAAAACAATTTATGTTTATAATGCACAGTTGGTGTGATGTCAGGATTGTTATTGCACTGAGATTAATGGGATTTCATTTGGTTCTTACATTTATTTGTGTGGTAAAGTGGGGATGCAAGGTGGCATGAAGGTAGACAGTCGCCTATGCATAGTTTTGTGGTAGTGGGCTTAGAGTTTGGTAGTATATTTGGCTAGTAACGTCTTTTTAATCCTTCTGAGGCTTCCATTGGTCGTGAAGTTTAGATTATTTGGTTCATGTGTAGTGGTCATGCTGGGCTGTGAGTTTATGGTTTGTTACATTAGTATAAGAAAGGGATTAGTGGTTTGTTTTCAATTGTTTGGGTAACTGGCTATTTTGTTAGTCATGTGATAGGGTTTTTGGTGGTGATGATGCAGTTCCATTTTGATTAGTGAGAATAAGGTACAAAGAATGATGTTTGGCCTAAGGACTTAATGGTGGTTAGGTTGCTGTAAGTTTATTGGAGAGAGGGGGAACAGTCTTATTAGGCTGGTGGGCAGAGAAGAGGGACAGTCGTGCCCTCTTCTGTTCCCCCTCTGGTTTTTGGATGGTCATTCCAATGAATTGGGAAAGGAAAGTGAGTATTTGAAGTTGGCTTGATAAATAAGCAAGCAGGGTAAGGAAGCTGTTTATTTGGTTGGATGTTAATTCAATAAGTGGTAAAGGAAGTGAGTAATGGGACGTGCTTCATAAGTAAAATAAGTGGGATGTGCAATTCAATAAATGGTAATAAAGTGAGTAGTGGGACGCTGATTCATAAGTAAGTGAGTTGGAGGTATGGACGCTGCTTAATAGGTCAGGGTGAGCAAGGTCACACTGTCCTGATTAACATTACATGGATGTGGATGTTGGAATTCGATCAGCTATATTGTGTTTCAGTTCTAATTAATAAATATTAGATAACAAAGTATGTTTATGAAAATTTAATAAAGGTCGTCAAATGTCATTCGTTGTGATGTGTTTATTGAAGGGGACCAGGACAAAGGGAAGAACTGGCAATTTGGCTGGTAATGTAGACACTGGCAATATGTGGATCAGCATCTACAACATAACCTATTGATAACTGAAACATCACATCATGAGTACATTAAACCATCAAGCTTGTTATAGTTAAATAATGAATAATGTCTTCCTATGCTAATATGATCATTACTGTCTGCAAAATGATACATGTATTACTTCATATTAATTGCTGTGGTAGTGAATGATAGATATGTGTGTAACAGTGAAGCTAAGCACACATTGCTGGAATGGAAGTCATAATGGACTAAATGATATGTCACATAGCAATGCTGTCACATGTGAAGGCACAAAAAGACTTGGACTGTCACGTTTCTCACAAGTCACAGGTGAAGCAAATGTGAAGAATGGTTATCAAAAAAGGTATTGTTAGAAGGATTGAACAGGAAGGTAACGAATGATTGTGACAACTGTTACACAGTGGAGTGCAACACATGTATTCCTGAGTACTTACTGCTAACTTCCATACCCTGTCATTATGCATTATTGCCATTAACTCCTGTGTTTATGTGTACATCTGTGAAACTCACTGCTATGTGTATATCATGTGCAGGATAAAAACAAGGCATACAAGCAAATTATATTACTATTGCACACATCAATAACAGCCTGCGGTTGTGTGAGTAATTGTACCAGTTCAATGTAACACAATGTGACACTGGGAATGTAAATGTAAGAGACTGCCACCCTCAGCTACATACAGCTTTGCTCCAAGTGCATTGGAATGGGCTCCTCATAGCAGGTATATAATATAGCAATAACCAATGACGTCAGTGTGGTATATTGAAGATTTACCCACGGTTGGCGCGATTAAATAAAGCCAATCGTGGGTAAATTTCAATATACCACAACCACAGAGTTGGTTATTGCTATTATACAATGACATTATTTAAGAAAAAAAAATACTTTTCTTAAATAATGTCATTGTATAATGGCGCATTACTGTTCTTCTGCGGCTGGTGGTATACTGCTTTCTTGTGTTGATGTACTGCGCATGCGTATGAGACTTGCATTCCCATGCATACGCAGTACATCAGTGCTCGGGAAAGTAAGCAACAGAGAAAAGAAGATCTCTGTTGCTTCGCTTTTCCTTTCTTTTTTTTTTTTTTTTTTTTTTTTAATTAAAAAAAAAAAGGTTCGGGATGTTTAGGGTAGCAGAGAGAGAGAATGGAGGAAATACAAGGGGAATCAGGTACGTGTCTTTAGTTTTAAACAGCGTACCTGATTTCCCTTGTATTTTCTGCATGGTGTCTCTCTCATCTGTCCAGAGTCTGGGCTACAAATTTTGTTTTTATTTTTGTTGAAAAAAAACGTTAAAATTAAAGAATATTTCAACGGAAAAAAGTCCGGACGACTGGACCTTTTACTGCTGGTATATTTTCGGATTTACAATGGGCACGCTGGTTGGGCTAGCCAATCAGCGTGTCATTTTAGAATGTTAATGGCCAGTTGTTGTATAATATAGCAATAACTAACAGCTGGGTGTGGTAAATCAGAATTACTTACTTTTCTTAAATAATGTCTTTGTATAAGGGCGTTGGGTATTCTTCTCCGTTGTTTCTAGATTCTGCCCTTTGATGATGTACTGCGCATGCGTATGGGACTTATGTTCCCAGGCTTACACAGTACATTACTGCTTTAAAAAGCAAGCAATGGAGAAAGGATGATCTCCATTGTTATTCTTCTTTGAAAAAAAAAAACTGTAACCTTCAGACAGGTTAGAGGTGCGAGAGTGACAGGGGAAAATACAAGGAAAATCAGGTATGTTTGTTTAGTTTGCAGAACATACCTGATTTTCCTTGTATTTTCTCTGCTCTCGTACCTACCTCCCAACCTTTTATTTGAAGAAATGTGGACAAAGCATCAATAAAGAAGGGAGAATAAGTATACATTGTCTGAAGGAAAGTCTGAAACTGAAATGCCTGTCATTATTTAGTAACTTCATTCCTCAGTGATTTGTCGGAAAACTACAAATTTTATGAGGAACAAAGTCACTAAATAATGACATGCTTTTCAGTTTCAGACTCTTTCCTTCAGACTAATGCTTGTCTGTGATGTAACAAAAAAAAAAGTCTGGCTGCTCAATGATACTTCAGCAGCCAGACTTTTGCTGTTGGTATATGCTCAATTTACAATGGGCACACTGGTTGGGCTGACCAATCAGTGTGCTCATTTTTGAACAGTAATGGCCAGTCATTGTATAATAACCCAATAAGCCATATAAAAGTAACAGTGGCCACTGATATTACTGTTATTATGTCAGAATCGCTCACTGAAGCACACTATCACCAAGCTTATTTGCCTGACTGATGACAAAGAATTAGTGCATACATAATTACTTTGTGTTTGCCATAAGACAGAAGTTAGAAGTTGACTGTGCTGCTTGATGCAAAGCTTTGCATAAATGATGAGTACAGAAACAGATATTTCTGTTTATAATCCATTCTGGCTATGTGTGTAGTGTGTAAATCTATTTTTGACCAGATTAAACATGTAAGATGGAGTTCGTAGGACAGTGGTGAAAATGGGGATCAAGCAAATGGTAGGACATGGGAAAGTAATTAAATGAGCAGGATGATGGTGTGAGAGGACCATTTCTATCTATTTCTTCACAAACTAAGGGCTTTGGACAATTTGGATGCCCATAATGATGTGTGATAACAACGTAATAATTTTGTGTGACCAGTTTAACCAAATCAGGTGTGTAATACACACACACACACATAGATGAAGGTAGGAGTTATGTATGGGTTCCTATCAGTTCGTCGAAACTTCAGCAGTTCGAACACCACATGTTCGAACTGTGAAGTTTGAAAACTGATTATCCTGAAGCTGTGGAACACTGAATTCTTTCCCAGGGAAAGAATTTGGTGGGCCTTTTCTGTGGTTTCGTGATTTTCAGCACTGTGGTGGAATGTTACAGGTCAGATTCAGGTAAGTGTGTGATTGTGTGGATGTTAGTGTTAGGGCATGGGTTAGGTGAGTTAGGGTTAGGGCGCGGGTGAGGTGTGTGTGTGATAGTGACAGACTTTATGGTTAGGGCAGGATAGGTGAGTTAGGGGTAGGGTGCAGGTGAGGTGGGTGTGCAATATTGTCAGACTTTAGGGTTAGGGCAGGGTAGGTGAGTTAGGGTTAGGGCGTGGGTCAGGTGAGTGTGCGATAGTGACAGACCTTAGGTTTAGGGTGTGGGTTAAGGTAAGTGGATACAGTGTAGTGTATGTACAGTTTAGTGTAGAGTTAGATGTAGGATTTTAAGTGTATGTGTGTGGATTGCTGTTTTTTTGATGTGCTTGTGTTGTGTGTGTGTTTTTTGGAACAGCATTTTTTTTTCCCTGGGAAAAAAATCACTGTTCTAAGCCTTCGATGGTTTTGCACTTCGTGGTTAGAAGTTCGAACATATGGTGTTCGAACTTCTGACATTTCTTCAAAGTGATATAGACCTATTATGTATAGGGCATACTTTTTTGTGGGACTATTTCCCTTTTTATTTATTTATTTTTTTTAAAGAAGGAGAGGAATGTTGAGAAAGGTATTTAGGAGTAACAACTGTGGGTACGTAGGGTATTTGAGGTAGCAGGTGCAGACATATAGGACATAAAAGACAGACAGGAATGGTGATGGACAGAAAATGGAGTGGGACACCATGATTTGGGTTAGGTATGGGAATTTGGAAGTGCATCCCCATTCATTTTGAACATAGTGGGAATCTAATTCTTACCCTCAGAACTGTCACCACTGTCTCCCGTGGCAGACACTTGGGGCAATGCCAGATGGTGTAGTAATTTGGAATTCTGCTGCAGGATTCTTTCCATCTGGATGATGTGAGCACTAAGACCCCTCTCCATAATCCTCTCCACCAGCCCTGCCAGCTCTTATTGGTGTAACATAATCACTATCTACACTGCCACTAGTCCTGGTGAGTGCCACTGCCACTGCACGAAGCCCTGGGGAATAGCTACCTGATGCAGGTGGTGTAGGCAATTAAGGTGTTGTGGAGGCAGTGCTCAATGCTGTGACCTAGAAGTGTTGGCTGCCTCTGCAGCCATTACTGGTGCAACCACAACCAACTGTGGAGAAATGACTGTCTGAACCATTGTGTCTTGTCTAGCTCCCTGTGGTCATGGTTGTGATGAAGCAGGAATGAATGTTGCAATATAATCAAACATAAGTGAAACACATTTCTGAAATGATAATAAGAAAGAGGCTGGGGTAAGAGGCAAGAAAGAAAAAAATATAAATATTTTGTAATCTTAATTCCACAGTCATTACATATTCCACAGACAGAAATAGTATCTTTTACATGAACGTGTCAGGCCATAAATTACTGTTACTCAATTGTTAGACATAGGGCCAGTGACATGACTCATAAGGCCAAGCTCAGAGAACAGGCTGTGGCATAGAAGCAGAGACCTACTTGTGGTGGATGGAATATCAAACCTTCATGTATTGACATGGAGGAGTTCCTGTGATTTATCAGGGATTCAGATAGCTCCGAGGAGTTTCACAGTATTGTGCTGGATGGTGGAGCAGATGTACAGCAGCACCAAAGGATTTCCACTATCAATGCCCCAGGTATGCCATTCAAATATTTATTGCATCTGCCTTTGCAGTTGATTCAGATACAACTGAATCTGAGGAAGGCTATGGCCAAAAGCTCTTAGCCCATTATTCATGCTCCCAGAAGTCTTATTTGATATTGCTTTTACGTTTAAGGTGTTGTGTCCAAATAAATACATTTTTTTACGTTAACTGTTGATTTTGTGCTATCTATTGTCCAAGGAAGGTGTTCTGTCCATGGCTGTAGGTCCAGAATTCTTTACTTACCTTTGAAATTGATGGTCACATATATTCTTATGCTATCTCTATCAACTATCATGTCTAGGTACATCTGGCTTTGGGTACAGCGACTAGCTACACATGGTTGGGGCATACTTACATGAACTAATTTTGTTTGGTAGTCACTGAGATTATAGCATTTTTATGTGGGGTTGAGGTACTTTAGCATAGGAATTATGGTTGTTTTTATTGAATTTTTTAGGTGTATTGACAGGTTAAGCATTGTCTGGCATAAGCCCTGTGGACCTGCCTTCATTTAATGTTGGAGGAAGATTGTCCTCAGACAATGATGGTGGTTATGAGCAAGCACATTCTGGGACCGCAAGAGATATGTTGAACATAGGGATTGTTGACCCCATATTCCCTGCCCACAATATGAACACAGTCACTATGCCTACACATACACATGACACAGAACCATTTGAGAATAGGCAAGTTGATGGAACCCAAAAAAGAGAAGTAACAGGACACTGCCAAGACGAAACCAATAAAATCACCATTTATTGAATAAAAGTTAGCGCTTTCGGGATAACCCTTCATCAGACATAATTTTAAAACAACAATGCAGCCATATTTAAAATACAGACCATCCAATCATCTGCTCACAAAAACCCGCCTATTCTGTAGCGCAGGTTTAATAGGTAATACATCATTAAGACCTGGGGGTCTATGTGCTCTTAAATCAACAATCCATTTAGATTCAGCTAAGGCTGTTCTGTGTTTGATATCACCCCCCCTATCATTAACCCTAATGTTGACAATACATCTAAACTTAAAAGTATGTGTGGGATATTTACTTATATGTCTATAAAGTGCATTACTCAAATCACAATTTCTGATGTTGCTCAGATGTTGCAAAATCCTAACTTTAAGCATGTTGTTAGTCATGCCTACATAAAAACATGCACATTCTTCACAATTGGCCATATAGGCCAAATGTTGCGTCCTACAGGTTGCCCTTCCCTTAAAATAAAAAGTTTTGGTCATGTCTGGATGTTTGAAGTCTGTATCACTCTTAATATATACACATGCCTTACAATTACCACAGGGATGGATACCCACTCTCATATTAGATATGGGCCCCTTATCTAAGTGTACCTCTTTACATAATAAATCTTTTAAGTTCTTATTTCTTCTATAATTAAACATAGGACGTTCACCAACTATGTCTCTCAACCCAATATCACTTGTTAATATGTTCCAATTATTCTGCACTATTTAACATATGTCTTTGATGTTACTACCATAAGTAAAGAAAAGTTTGGGTTTCTCCTTCTTATTTCTATTAGGATCAATGTTGTCCTGTCTGTCCCTGTCTAAACAATTCATCCAGGGCCTATATCTTGTCTTTCTATATTGTTTATTACTATTCATAACATTATTTACTAAGGTTCTCCCATATCCCCTGTCAGTAAGATGTTGATCTAACCTAGACAATTCCTCATCACAACATGCATCCTCAGAGCATACCCTAGATATCCTACCCACCTGACTCTTTACAATGTTAGGAAAGATGTGCCTTGGTTGCATGCTATCGAAAGATAGCAATGTGTTCTGCCAACATTCTTTTCTATAAAGCTTCGAAGTGAAACCCAAAGCCGTCTGTTCCACACAGACATCTAAAAATTCTATCTGAGTGAAAGAAGTTTTAGCACTAAAACTCAAAAAAGTGGTGGTAGTATGGAGGAAAGCTAAAAAGCCTTCAAAGGTGGGCAAATCCCCATCCCATAAAATAAAAACATCATCTACAAACCTAACATATAGAACTATGTGTTTTAGCCATTCCTGATTGTTTAAAACTTCCTTAGTCTCCCATTTGGATAACACTAAATTAGCGTAAGTGTTGGCACAGGGGGTGCCCACGGCTACCCCCTGTGCTTGTCTATAGATGCACCCTGGTCCCAGGAAGACATTATTATTCAAAACCAAGGATAACAGGTTCTCCACAGTAAGTCGCACATGATCTGTTGCTCCCAGATTGCTGATGACTTCTCCCACTGCTGTTATCCCATAATTATGTTCAATAACAGTAAAAAGACTGTTAACATCCAACGTGGCCATTAACAATCTCTTTTCTTTCAATTTGACCACCTGGGCTAACAGCCCCAAAAAATGCCCTGTATCTTTTAATATGTTATCATTTTTTTCTAAATAAGGCTTCAAAGTAAATTCTAGCCAAATTGAGATGTTTTCTGTGACCCACCCTCTCCCTGAAACAATGGGCCTGAGTGGTGGGTCACTGAAAGATTTATGAATCTTCGGCAGGGCTTTGAATATGGGTGTAACCGGTTTGTCTATCCTTAAAAATTCATAAGTTTCTTTAGTTATCAGCATTCCTTCTAACAAGGCTGTTAACTTACTATGTACGTTGTCTATTATCATTCTGACCTGCAATGGATTAACCTGTTCATAGGCTCCATCCATAGCCAGTGTATCCCTCAATTTTCTATCATACCATTCTGTGTCCAGCACGACGATGGCTCCACCCTTATCTGCCATCTTGATGGTTATTTCCTTATTGTCCATCAACCCCTGAAGTGCAACTTTTTGTGTCAGGGTAAGGTTATAATAACTACTAGTATTCCTACCCTCAAAGTATTTAAATAAATCCTTCTCACATCCATTCATAAACAAATTAAGTGATGGTGTCAGGTTAGGCACAAAGCTACTCGGTTTCCTTGGCCCTATTTTGTCTCTTATTTGGTTATCATATATTAATTTTAACACAACACTCCTACAAAATAACATTAAATCAAAAATGATGTCACTATAAACACACATTCTACTTGGAGCAAAGGTTAACCCTTTGTTTAATACTTCAAGTTCATCTGTACTCAACAGAACTTTAGATAGATTATATACAATACCAGTAGACATACTGTCAGTTACTGTAGAGTTCTTCTGCGTTTTTCCACATTTCTGTCCTCGCTTGAGGACCTTTCCCAGGCACCCTTCTTTCTCACTGGTGCCGGAAGACTCTCCAAAAAATGTAGTGCTCCTTGGTTGGTTTTCGGGCGGGCCCCCGATTCATTGTTGTATTCATTCACTGTCCCTACTGCCTCAATCATTGCAGAACCCAGTACATCTGAAGGTGTTGGCACATCTCCTATCAGGCACGGGGCATGTGCCTCACTAATGTTTTGAGTCATGACATCGGGTGCCACCTCTACATGAAGGGAGCCTCGTGAGGTCGTCCTATCGAGAGTTGGATTCAAGAAAACAGAGGGACTGCTACATACATCATTTTCCTTCTGTGTGTGCAACTCCTCTCGCTCATCCTGTGCACACAATACAGTCTGTTTTTCCACCTCTGTCATCTGACTTGAAGAACGAACAGAAACAGGGACTCCAATATCTGTATGACCTTGTTGTTGTACGTATTGTGTTGTTGATCTCTCTGTCGCTTGCTCAGTGCGTATGGCCTCAGTGCGTGTTGTCTCAGTGCATGTTGCTGACATACTTGGATGACGTTTCACCGGCTCAGTTACACGTTCTCTAAATTTCGGACAAATGAAAATATTTCCGTTGGAAAAATCGTAGTAGTCTCTTCTTATTTTACCTAATTTGGTCTCCCGGAGTTTATCAGCTTCTTTTGCCAATGTTAATTTCACAGTAGAGAGTCTCTCTTTGCTTTTATTATCAGGAAAGTCTGATGTAAGTCTAGAATGCAACGATGCTACTTCTTGTTTAAGAGCATCCAGTTCTGGTGCAAAAAATTGTATTAAAAGCTTCATATACTCCATGCTGGTATTTAAATTTAGTACTTGCCATTTGGCTAACAGCTCAGGGTATCTATCCCCCTGAGCTGGCATGCACAAAATTCTCATTCCTCTAGGAATGATACCATAATTTAAGCAGGCTTCAAGATGAAAAGCCTGCCATTGCAGGCGCTGCATTTTACCTGCCTTAAAGTTCCATTCCCTTAATAGATCTTCAAACGCTCTATCGACCGCTGCAGGTATGGCCCTATGCCTGTAGGACGCAACATTTGGTCTATATGGCCAATTGTGAAGAATGTGCATGTTTTTATGTAGGCATGACTAACAACATGCTTAAAGTTAGGATTTTGCAACATCTGAGCAACATCAGAAATTGTGATTTGAGTAATGCACTTTATAGACATATAAGTAAATATCCCACACATACTTTTAAGTTTAGATGTATTGTCAACATTAGGGTTAATGATAGGGGGGGTGATATCAAACACAGAACAGCCTTAGCTGAATCTAAATGGATTGTTGATTTAAGAGCACATAGACCCCCAGGTCTTAATGATGTATTACCTATTAAACCTGCGCTACAGAATAGGCGGGTTTTTGTGAGCAGATGATTGGATGGTCGGTATTTTAAATATGGCTGCATTGTTGTTTTAAAATTATGTCTGATGAAGGGTTATCCCGAAAGCGCTAACTTTTATTCAATAAATGGTGATTTTATTGGTTTCGTCTTGGCAGTGTCCTGTTACTTCTCTTTTTTGGATTTATCTGTCTTAGTACTCTAGGACTTCAGCATAACGTTTTATCTTTGTTTATTCTCAAGTTGATGGAAACATGATTGATTGGAGTAGTGAGTACATGTCAGAATCTACCAATAGTTATCATGAGTGGGAGGTACAACACAGGGGTGTTGGAACAGATGCTTAGAGAAGGTAGGCTTATTCTTCTCCACCTGAAGATGGTGTATCAGTAGCTACCACCCAAGATAAGTGTAGGACCATCATGGAGGCACAGGTTGGTTCTACCAGGGCTTCAGAAGAGATCATAAGACTACTGCATGATGTGCATCCTGACATACAAGACTGCATGAACTCTGTGTTTGACTCCTTGGACAGTATGAATGACAAACTGAACCATGCAGTGCCTGTTCTGAATCATCTGTTGGGGATAGGGCTGCATATAAGAGGCTGATCTGTTGGTACATTGCCAGATGTCAACTGATATGGCTATGGGCATGCCAGATTCCACTCCCGCAGTGGTAACACCTCCACAGCAACACCATTGATGAATGTGTCAACACTCATATGATGTCATACACATTGTCATGGCATTGTACATGATCCTGATGACAGCCCAACCAACAGACATTGTTCATGAACAGGAAGTACTCTGATTTCTAGTGAGGGTTGTGGAAGTAGAAGTGCTTCTCCTAGCAGAGGCAGTTCACATTGGTGGCAATATCCATGATGAAATTGATCCTCTCCCATTCATGGATCATACTTATTTACTATGCCAGGGCATAGTGCTGGCATAAATGCTGTGACTTTGTCCCTGCAGCCACACACACACACACACACACACACACACACACACACACACACACACACACACACACACACACACACATACACACTACAACCTATGGACTTCCTGGCATCTGGACACGTTGGGTCTGAGAGCGTGTACTTGCTACTGACTCATCTCTCTCACTTAGGCACTTCCTCTGTTTAAGTTGTGCTCTCATGTAACACCCCCCCACACACACACACACACTATGCAAATGATGATGACAGTGCCCTTCCCTTTGCTCAGTTTGTGACTTTAGGGTTGCCTATGTCTGATGCACAGAGTGGATAGCCAAAGCATGGGAAGCCAAGGTCTTGTTTTGCTGTGTATATGTAATCAGTTTTAATTTGTGTTTAGGCTGTTTACATTTTGTAGTAGTGGCAGTACTGGTACTAGTAGTAGTAATAGAAGCAGCAACCACAGTAGTAGTAGTAGTACTAGTACTAGGAGGAGTAATAGTGATAGTAGCAGCAGTAGCAGTAGTAATGGTGGTAGCAGTAGTAATAGTAGTACTTGTACTAATACTAGCAGTAGCTATAGTAGTAGTAGCAGTCGCAGTAATATTAGTACTAGTAGCAGTAGTACTTGTTGTAGCAGTAGTAGTATTTGTGTAGGATAACCTGCTGACATTGTCCTGCCCTCTGGAGGAGTGTCTCACTTGGGCTGATTATGACTGATGCACAAAATGACTAGGCAATGCATAGGTAAGCAAATAATATGTTGCTGGACTGCAGCATTGATAGTGTATGCATTTGCTGAATATATTACTTTATGTTATGATAACCCTCTGTAGGCATCACAATTTTTAATGTCTGCTTACTCTGCTTATTAATTATAGCATGTATTTGTGACTGATTGATCACAGACCTTTGCTTCTGCTAATGAGAGAATGTTAGCCTTGGGTTGGCTATGTCTGATGCTTACAGTAGCCAGTATGAGTATACAAAGTATGTCTGTTTTGTATGCATCACTCTGACTGTTTATATATACTGGGCTCTTATGTTAATTTAGTGGTAAGTGTACGTGTAATTTTTTGCCTCTTAGTCAGTGTCATGGCATATTGTGCTAGTTTCTGCTTGCCAGGTCATCCCCTTATGCTGGTTTCTCATGTGCCCCTCATCAATGTCATCTGCCTCTGCCTATGGTACCATGAACTCTGGTCCCTGTACTAGGCCATCTTGCTGCAACAGTTTTCTAAGCATAATAATATGGAAGATGGCAGACACAATCACTATTTTTCAGAGGTGGCAGTGTCATATTGCAAGATACCTGTATCCAGACAACAGAACCTTGACTTCAGCAGCCAAAGCAGATGTTCTATGATGATTCTAGTTTGTGCATGTGTGGTGTTGTAACCTTGCTTTTTGGGATTTTGAGGGTTTCTCATAGAATTCATGAGCCAAGGATCCTGGGCATAGTCAGCATTCCCCACTAGATACCCTTGTGGGAAGTTACCTGTAGCAAACTTTTGGTCAAAGTTACGTGTTCACCATTTAACCAGCAAAGATGTGGAAATAAAGTGTGTTACACAGAGATGGAGGCAGAAGCTTAAACACAGCACAAAATACTTTATTTGAACAGTTTAAAATGAAGCGCTTTCTTCCTGTTTATATCAGGACTTCCTCAGAATAACTCATTGATTAGGGAAATCACTTTTTGTAGTGTCATAAATTATGCCTAATGTCACAATTAATTATAATTGCAATTATAAGATTCACAATATAAAAGGATTTAAAAGAACATGCTTTATAATATAGACTATTAATCAAAGCTTTAGAAAAATATACCTATTAAGGGAGTATTCCATTATAAATTCCTTCTTCAAAATGTTTCCTAAAAACATTTACTTTAAAAAGAAATGTAAGTATAATAATATCTGCTGTAACAAAATATATAAATAAATATACAAATAATTAGGAAGACTGTAAGCCTAGTCTAGGCTGAAAAAACAATGCAAACAGTTGTTATACACATAAATAGGGGTCTATATTAGAAGCCTGAAGATCAGTTTGAGCGAATCAGAAAAGAGCGACACATATTGTGCGAACTACGGAAATGGCAAACGTCCAAAACCATGAAATTCGAAATGTCGATTTGTCACGGTTGGTCCATCTGTGGTATAGCTCCATAAGGTAAGTGTGCGATAGTTACGGACCTTAGAGTTAGGGTGCGGGTTAAGGTAAGTGCATAGATAGGTAATGTATGTAAAGTTTAGTGTAGGGTTAGAAGTAAGGTTTTGTTAAGTGTATGTGTGTGGATTATTTGTTTTGTTTCGGTATATCTCTGTTGGGTAAGTGTGCGATAGTTATGGACCTTAGAGTTAGGGTGCGGGTTAAAGTAAGTGCATAGACAGTAATGTATGTAAGGTTTAGTGTAGGGTTATAAGTAGAAATTGGTTAGTGTATGCATGTGTTTTATTTATTATGTTTAGGTACTTAGTATGTAGCGCGCGGTGGGGTTGGCCAACTATGATGATTCGAGATTTAAAATTTCGCGGTTTAGGGGGTTTGGCATATTTGCGGTTCGGGCTATATGTGCTGCTTTTCTGGCATTCGCTCAAACAGGTTTTCGGTTTTATAATATAGACCCCATAAATAGCAAAGAATAATAAAAAGTGATAAAAAGCATATATAAAAAATGTCACCATAAGCAATATGCAAATCCAACTGTTTAAAGGACACAAAAAGCATAAAAAGCATAAAAAAGCATTATAGCTTTGAAACCCTGCATTTCAAAATAGGTTTTATGGGAACATAATAATGTATACCCAGGGAGGTGAAAGCATTTACTTTAAATTGCAATAAAAATGTCTTTATATTGTAATACATTTTCCTAATCCCCTCCCCTAGCATCTCTGTCTACTTGTTCCAAAATACCAAAAAGGAATTCACAATTGTAGGTTTCACTAATATGTGTTTGAATAAAACATTATTGACGTGCTTTCATCTAATACCATATGTATGTTCATAAATTCTTTTCCTCAATGGTCTCTCTGTCTTCCCTATATAAAAACTTGCACATTTTTTACACACTGCTAAATAAACAATCCCACAACTAGAACAATTGCCTTTTTTAAATAAATTCTACTATGAAGCGCATTTTCTAAAACAATAGTTCCCCCTCATAAACAAACTTACAATAGGCACATCTTCCACACTGTCTAGTAGCACCACTCTGTTTTTGCCTCTTAGAATTAAAATTGCCTTCAAACATACATTTTAAATTTCTTCCAGTTTTAAACACAAACTTGGGGTCCGCACAACAATCCTTACTAATTCAGAATTAAATCTTAGCATGTTCCAATTGTTTGAAATGATCCTTTTAACATTTTCCAAAGTATAATTAAATTCAATAACCATGGTCTTCTTAAAATCCCCCTCTGATATGGGATACTCATTTATTTTGTTGGTATGCTTAATCCCTAAAAGTGGTTTGCATCTCTTCCCCCTCCCATAACAATTTGTTGTGAGATCTTAGACAATAACTGACCAGGGTATCCTCTCTCAAGGAACAAACCAGAAATAAATTTGATTTCTTCCAAAATCCTCATAAGCAGAAGTCATTCTCGCAGCTCTAACACGTTGCCTTTTTACAACACTCTTTTTTGCTTAAAGGGATGTGCACTTGAGAAAGGTAAATAAGAGTTACTAAATGTTGATTTTCTATAGATTCTAAATCTAAATTTTCCTTCCACGAAATCTAACTTAGCATCTAAGTAGCTAATCTCCTTTCTGTTAAAACTGAATGTGAACTACAAAATGTCAGTTGTATGATTTAAATTTATTTATTTATTTATTTATTTATTGCAGTTAGTTTACCAGGATAGTCCATTGGGCCTCGAAGAACCCGTTTTCAATGGAGTCCTGGGGAGAAAAGCTCCAAAACAGAAATAAATGTACATTAACATTTGACAATAGTTTCTAGGCACATTGTAGTAAAAGAACATAAGCAAAATTTGTTAAAATTTGATAGTAACAGCCTTGGTACATGCTATAGAAGCAACAAACACAAACATAAAAGCAGATAAATGAGCAAACATAGAAGATGAAAACAGTAGGTTATGGTATTAAAGGGCATGTAGTAGAGTTGGTTATATAGTAGAGTAGGTTATGAGGGGTGGGTGCATGAGCACTCCCATAGAGATGCTGGGTGTGAGAAAAGAGATTTCTTGAAGGTAGAGTGGTTAGTGGTAGTGCGGATGTTAGGTGGTAGAGAGTTCCAGAGGCGAGCGAGGCTGAAGGAAAGAAGGTTTTTGCCTGGGGGATGAGTGGTTTTGTGCACTTCTAGTAGATTTTGATTATTAGACCTTAGAACTCTGTTTGATAGGTGCATTTTAAGGGCAGAAGAAAGGAAGGGACAGTTGGAGGGGTTTAGAATCAGCTTGTGGGCTAGAGTTAGTTGAGTGTAAGTGAGATAGTTGGGAAGTTCTAGCCATTTTAGTTTATGGAGGGAGATACAGTGGTGAGTGGAAGACCTATGAGAGGTGGCGAATTTAGCAATTTTGTTATAGCATGAGGAGAGCTGTTTTTTTAATGAGGACTGAAGATTTGTAAGTAGAGGGGCACCATAGAGAAGGGAGGGGATAAGAAAGGAAGTAGCTAGAGTGGTTTTAGTTTATAAATAAACAATAAATGCTTCAATATTTTCTTCGGGGCCCTCCAAAATAATAAAAATATCATCCAAAAATTTTGTATATAATTTTATGTGCTGCCACTAATTAGAATTGAAAACAAATTTCTTCTCCCAACTTAGCAAAACTAAGTTGGCATACAAAGGGCTGCAAACTCCACCCATGGATACACCCTTAATTTGCTGTAAGGTCTCCCCTTCAAAGAAAATAAATTTATTCTCTAATACAACCCTAATAAGCTCTAAAAATAAAGTGATATCCTGTCCTTTTAAAAATTCAAAACCATTCAAACTGTCAAGAAACAAATCCAAACCATCATCTAGGGGAATAGAGAACAAGCCATGGAAGCTGCCTGGGTAACCTGCATACACATTATAGATGATACTTTGTACATTACAGGCCACCAGGCAGTTGATGCATACCCTTTTCTGTTCACATACCTCTTTCCCAGTTTGCCAGGTTGGGCCTTTATTTCAATTCTGGTATTGTCTATGACTCCCAGTACCTCAGTGAAATGGGCTATGGTATAGAAATGTTGCATGGTGCTAACTCTCTTCTCTGGATTATGTGGAAATCACATATACTTTCCCACATGTTAAAGCTTTGCATTGAGGAACTGGTGGCCTGTTTATGAGGGAGAAGCCTGTGAAACTCCCACTTTGTCCTTTGTATGTTTCTGAAAGGTCCCTCCAGTCAAAATACATAAAGTTACACCTGCCTTAGTACTCACTGGGATGGGTGTGACACTATTTCTACTGGGCCTCAGATGTGGCCAGCAGATGTCTACTGTTTCCTGTATGTTGTCCTTGTCCACTCTGTAGCAGTTCTCAGTTTCAACTTCATGGATGCTATGCTATTTCAAGTGTGGTCTGAAAACCCTACACTTTTAACCGCCATCACTGGCAGCAACTTCATCAGCACATTCTACCAGAGCCTCTTGCAAACACAGCTTTACAATGGCTATGGCATCCACTAACATGTTTTAAAGTTTCTGGTGGCTTATTTCCAGGATATAGACAAATTCTGTGGTAAGCACAACATGTTTGCTTGCCTTTTATATGTTTTTGAATCTCTCTACTATGATTTTTTTTTATTATCATACAGTACAGTCAATTATATGGTCATAAGGATATGATTCTACTATAAGTTGTTTTCCATTGGCCATGATGTGTACTGATGTTTCCTGAATGTCAGGCTCACTGCTCATCATTGCCTGTCATGCACATAAGGTTAGCATGATGAGCAGCTGTTTATGAATCCTGGTCTCAGAATTTGAGAAACAGCAGAAACAGCAGATAGATTTGTATAATTGGTAACTAAGATGACAAAGTTTGCACAGAATCAAACATAATTCAGTAACTGCAGGGAAGCTTAATGAAGTTTACAAAGACTTACTTGAAATTGTTTATACAGCAATAGCCACTACTTCTAAATAAAATTTAAAACAAAACAAACATAAAATGATGGAGAATGTCAAGATTGCAAAGACATCTTTGCAACCATACAGCATGTAAAAGCTTTGTTTTAATCTATTCAATGACTATATTTATTTAACATTTGTTTACTGGGAAAGTCCGACTTGGAACATGCCATTTTTCAGTGGAGGCCCGGGAAGAAACACTCCAGATGCCCTGAGAAAACCCACACGCAAGCAGGGAGGACATGCAGACTCCACACAGAAGGCATCCCAGCAGAGAATCAAACCAGAGAACCTCTTGCTGTAAGGTGATGTTAACCACTGCAACACTGCACCACATAGTAAACTAAACAGTAGTTTACACACTATCAAAGTGGATGACTTTACCTCTAACAAAAGACCAGTCACCGGTGGCATAACACAGCATTCTATGCTAGGCCCCTTACTGTTCAGAATCTATTTCTCAGGAGTCCAGGCAAACTTGAAATGCATGTGCCTGACCAAGTTTGGAGACGATTGCAAATTGGGACTAACCATTGAGTTCCCCAATGATGTTAATATACTGCCGAAAGGGTTAACACAGACAAATGATTGCTGCCAACGCCACAGATTAAAGCTAAATGCAAAAAATGCATTATTATTCCCTATGGGAAAGTTGACATCCCTGCTAATTTCTTTATAGACAGCACCACACTACATGTAGACCCAGTAGTACATGATCTGGGTACTCAGACTGATCACAATCTGAACTTTGACCAACATGTACTTACAGTAAGGAAATTCTTCTATGGGGCATATCTTATAAGTAAAAGCATCACGTCTAGATCTAAGGATGTTATAATTCTATTATACTTTGCCCTCATCAGACCAATAATTGAGTACAATGGTCACTTTTGCATGTACCTCACCAGACACCTGCAACAACTGGAGAGACCACAGAGGTCTCTCACCAAGAAATTACAGGGTACACAAAACAAGTCTTATGCAGAAAGCCTGAAAGTTCTGTCACCTGCAGGTTGATAAGGGGTGACCTGTGCTTGGCTTACAAGGCAGTCTCTCACCCGACCATGATGGAAATGCTACACTTTTATAAATCCAGCTGCAGGAGGGTCACTCATTCCAGGGATCTTAACCTGGCCTCTGGCATGAATAGCTTGTACTGGAGAGATAGATTCATCTCCCACAGACTGCCACTTCTCTGGAACAAGCTCCCAGTTCATGGGAAACAGAGTCCCTCCATGACTCTCTTCAAACGCAACCTAGATTAATGGATGGGTGCCAGCAATTTCACTCCTGGGGTGGCACCCATGCCTGCCCTGGACAAAGGAAGTCAGTATTAATTACCATATATCCTTACCTCTGCAAACTTTACTCACCTTACCACCAACAATTGGGGCATCTTGGAGTAAATATGGCTAGGCTTGTAAGGGCTCTAGGACTGTTAGCCTAGCAACCTCCTATGGACCTATGAACCTATTAACATCATTTTATGGGAAAAGTGAAATTCTGGGTTCAGATAAATAATAAAAAGTGCATTTTACCTCAAACACCTTCACATTTAATTTTACAGTCAGGCATGATACTCCGTGCATTTATACCTGTGCTACTGTCTCTAAAGCTTTAATTTGCTCAGATTAGGTTGCTTACTGACTTCTGTAAATTTATGACAGAATGACAAGGTGAATCATTTACCATGAAGCAATCATCCCCTGACACATGCAATTGTACAGGAGGGGAATTATTTTAGACATAGCCTAAGTACCCCAATAGACATCAGATTAATCCTGTAGTTACAGTCAATCTGGTTACCCGGTCATATTTGGTGCAGGTAGGACTAGGTCTATGACACTCCTACATATTTCCTCTACAAGTAATAAGTGAAAAGGAATACCAAATGTTGTTTAGTTGTTTGGCAAGTAGGACATTTACCAACAATAATTTCAAAAAATGTGCACTCTCTGAACAGAAGTTATGAAAAGTGAAATTCTGGGTTCAGATAAATAATAAAAAGTGCATTTTACCTCAAACACCTTCACATTTAATTTTACAGTCAGGCATGATACTCCGTGCATTTATACCTGTGCTACTGTCTCTAAAGCTATAATTTGCTCAGATTAGGTTGCTTACTGACTTCTGTAAATTTATGACAGAATGACCAGGTGAATCATTTACCATGAAGCAATCATCCCCTGACACATGCAATTGTACAGGAGGGGAATTATTTTAGACATAGCCTAAGTACCCCAATAGACATCAGATTAATCCTGTAGTTACAGTCAATCTGGTTACCCGGTCATATTTGGTGCATATAGGACTAGGTCTATGACACTCCTACATATTTCCTCTACAAGTAATAAGTGAAAAGGAATACCAAATGTTGTTTAGTTGTTTGGCAAGTAGGACATTTACCAACAATAATTTCAAAAAATGTGCACTCTCTGAACAAAATTTATGAGCCTAGGCCGTGTACAATATCTCATTGACAAATAGCATAGATTCTTCATTTGTTTACATAGTAAGTTAAATGATATGTTTTAGAATGATTTTGGCCAAATATTGAGAAACAACTAAAAATAAGAAGTGTATAGAACTCATTAGAAGCAACATATTATATGAAGTCAAATGCTATTAAAGTCACAGTACCATAAATGCACTTTGGCTCTTAAGACTCTAGACCCATTTCAGAATGGTTATCTTGAGGTGTAACCCTGATATTCACCTTGTGGTAACTATTTCTGATTCAGAAACAGCCCTACCATGGAGTAGCACCATGGTGGACTGTCCTTGCATCCTACTAAAAATGCCAGTGAGGTTTTCTGGGGAAGTGGCCTATGCCAATTAGTCATGTGATCTCCACCTGGAAATTCCTGTGCTAAGGTATGTATGCAGCCAAGTGGTTCAGAAAATGACTTGGCTACATTATTTATCACTACTTACTCTATTACTGAGCATGGTCAAATGCTTGCATTCACTAAATTATGTTAGAGGTAAGTTCCAGGATGTTTATTAGACATATAGTGTTGGAAATGTATGTGTGTGTGTGTGTGTGTGTGTGTGTGTGTGTGTGTGTGTGTGTGTGTGTGTGCGGGCGCACATGTGCGTGCGCATGCATGTGTGTATCTGTGCACGTGCGTGCGTTTGTATGTGGGTGTACGTGTGCGCATGTGTGCGTGCGTGTGTGTGTGTGACCTGTATGTATAAACATGTGAATTAGTGTAGGGGAAGGTTCTGTCATACCATACTTCCCTTGTCTAACAAGCAAATCTTTCAGCATTGGGTGGAACACTAGGCACAAGGGATACTCCTGATATTGTGCTCTAAAGCATGTAGAAAGAATACAGAACAAATATTTGTAGCACAAAAGACTTGGGGTGTGGTAGACACTGACCATCAAGGACATTCTTGATATCATGCCTTAAGGCATGTAGAAAGAAAATTGAACAAAGGTTTGCAGCACAAAAGATGTGCAGCAGGGGAAACACTAGACAACAGGGATACTCTTAATGTCATACCTTAAAGGCACTTAAAGAAAGATTCAAAACCTGTACTGGCAGCATGCACAAACAGCTATTTTGCAGAAATGTATCCTCAGCATTATCACTAGACACCAGAGGTCCTCTTATATATTACCTGAAGGACTGTTAAAAAAAGTTAAGAATAAAAAGGGGTCAAACCTTCTAGCCTCAGCACATAACTGACTCAACTCTTAAACAGATATTAGTCCTCTGCACCACCACTAGACATGAGGGGTAGTCTTAACATATTACAGGAAGTCTTAAAAAATAGCTAAAGAGAAAGGAAGTTTTAAAGTTTGTACCCATTACACAGTAAAGAGCTTTATCAATGCCAGAAAGTGTATTGTCATCCCCTTTGGTAAAAACTCTGTACCCATGAACTACCACATAGCTGGTAGTCTACTTAATGCTGAAAATGTGATGAGACCTTGGAACACAGGTGGACAGTAGTCTCTCCTTTGATAATCACATCACCACAGTGGTCAGGAAATCCTTCTACATGGCTCATCTCATCACAAAAGGATTCTCATCCAGAAAAAAAAGAGGTAATTGTTCCCCTCTACTCATCACTCATTAGACCCATTATAGAGTACAATGCCCCTTTTGGTATGCACCTCACACGACATCTACAACAACTGGAAAGACCACAGAAATACCTCAGAAAGAGGATTATTGGCCTCAAACAGATGCCCTATGCAGACCGTCTCAAAAAACTGCAGCTTTACTCCATAGCATATCGCCTACTCAGGGGCGATATCTGCCTAACATACAAAGAAAGCTATGTCAAACCCAGTGCTGTTGGACATGCTCCACTTAAAGAAGTCCCAATCCCTCCAAGCTACATGCTCTAGGGACCTAAACCTTGTCACCACAATAAACAGAACATGCTGGAGGGATAGATTCCTGTCCCAGAGACTTCCCATACTCTGGAACAGACTACCTATCTATGTCAAACAGAGCTCCTCATTAGCACTCTTCAAGAAAAATCTTGATGATTGGATGGAAAATGGGAAATTCACCCCGGGGATCACTTCTGTGGCTCTACTCGACAGGGGCACAGGAAAATAATTTTCTTGGGTGGCGAAAGCCAGGGCACATTTTTTGGCTAGGCTTATATAGGCCCTAGGGCCAATAGCCTAGTACCTACCTATGAACCTATGAGCAAGCCAGTTAATTATCCCATTACACTGACTGAGAGGGCTTATGTTAGGGGGCTGTGTTTTATATTAAAATAAGTATGAAACGCAGTTTCTGTCATTATTCCCTGACTGCAATGGTCCATGAGTCATGAAGGATAATAAGGCAAAATCAGGGGTGTTCTATCAAATTAAGGACAGTTCTAAACACTTAGTCAGACTGCAATGGGTCCAACATCATGACACACTTTACAAACAAAAAGAAGAATGGAACCCTACTGTCTGCCACTATTGACTTACTGTTAAGATTAATGACTTACAAGGGCAGTGGCAAAAATTAGAAGAGATTTCGTGGATATCCTGTACAGTAAGGGACAGGTAAGAGGTATGTTAGTGTTGGTGTCTGATCGTGTTGGAGAGAATGAAGTGATGGGGGGTGGCTATGCCAATGCTATGCACAGGGAAGTACTGATTTGCACTTGAAGTAGTTAAGGAGGATTCAGAGACATGGAAATTGCCCAATAATGAAGTATTTCCTCATTGCTGCTTGCAAGCCTCTGATTTCCATTTTTCTGCATTGTTGAAGCAGTCCCTTTTGGCTGCAGCTGTCCTTGCCAGCAGGGGAGGTCCTTCTGAATCCCTGGACAAATAATATGCTAGAAGGTGTGTATGAACTGGTTATGTAAAAAAATATGTTTTCTCATTCTCTCCTCTCCATAGATGCTGCTGGGCCATACTAGCAAAGTACTATGCACAAAATTCAAAGCAGGTGAGTCAAGTATTTACTGGTGCTTCTCATATTTATTCTAATATATGCACTGAATACTTGATGTATTGTACAACAATATAGGCCTAGAAGAAAACAATGCACTATGTTAATAAATATAACTAAAATGGTTAGCTAATGTTGTAGTAAACTTGCAGGATGACTAAACAAAATAGAAATGGCAGACTACATAGGCTTATTGTATCCTTCTGCCAGAAAGCAAATGTAATATAAAGTGTCCAATCTCAGAGGATTTTTTAACAAAAGGGGAATCAGGTAAACAAAGAAGGAAATTAAGCTGGTGTATGTGAAGGCT
>NC_056738.1:243937259-244029759 GCF_019279795.1 Protopterus annectens
AAAAATCAAACCTCACAGAAATATAATGTATGCATGATACTGCTTATTTCTTTACCATTGTGTGAATGTTAGACTGTGTTCTCCTTTGTTATAATTGGGAAGTTTCACTGTTAGCTTCCACAAGCTACACATAGATGGGGGCAGGGGCCAGTTTTGACTCAGATAGTTCCCAACAAGAGATGGTATGAGATATAGGACTCCACACTCACTTGATGAACACTCACTGGGTTTGCTAACTGCATTCTAACTGCAAATAACTATGACATCTTAACAAGCACCCACCTAGTTTGTTCATAGGTTCATAGGTTCATACTAGGCTATCGGCCCTAGGGCATTTATAAGCCTAGCCAGAGTGTGTATGGCTTTCGCCACCCATATTAAATTAATTTTGCTATGCCCTTTTTCAAGGTTAGTATACTGTGCCTCTGTCTAACAGTGACACAGAAGTGATACCCGGGGTAAACCTACGATCTCCCATCCACTCATCAAGATTCCTCTTGAAGAGAGTCAATG
Organism: Protopterus annectens; assembly: GCF_019279795.1. NCBI lineage: Eukaryota > Metazoa > Chordata > Ceratodontiformes > Protopteridae > Protopterus > Protopterus annectens. Next base: position 243,937,773 of record NC_056738.1, read on the forward strand.
AGGGACTCTGCCTAACCTGGACTGGGATTTTATTCCAGAGTGAAGGGAGCCTCTGGGTTATGAATCTGTCCCTCCAGCATGTCCTATTTATTTCAGTGCTGATGTTCAAGTCCCTTGAGCGCGTAGCTCGATGGGATTTGGATTTTCTGAGGTGCAGCATGTCCATTAATTCCGGGTTGGACATGGCTTTATACATCAGGCACAGATCGCCTCTGAGCAGGTGGTATGCCACTGAGTAGAGCTGGAGTTTCTTTAACCGGGCAGCATACAGCATCTGTTTGAGCCCCTTGATCATCTTGGTGAGGTACTTTTGGGGTCTTTCCAGTTGCTGCAGGTGTCTGGTAAGGTACATCCCAAAAGGGGCATTGTACTCAATTATGGGCCTGATGAGGGATGAGTAAAGAGGCACAATGACCTCCCCTGATCTAGATGTGAATCCCTTCATGATTAGGTGGGCTATATAAAATGTTTTTCTAACCACTTTGGCCACATGGTTGTCAAATGAGAGATTGCTATCAATTTGGGTCCCCAGGCCCCTAATTACTTCTTCTGTACTTAATGGATTACCACCTATGTGGTAATTTGTGGGCACTTTGTTTTTGCCAAAGGGGATGACTATACACTTTATGGCATTTAGATTGAGGCCATGGCTCTGGCACCAGTTGTCAGTTTCGATGAGGCCCTTTTGGAGGATGTTTGTGTCAGCTGGAGAGTCTATTATGGTGCCTAGTTTGCAGTCATCTGCGAACTTGGTCAGCCACAGTCCTTCCATGTTGGCCTGTACCTCCGAGAAATATATAACGAACAAGAGAGGTCCCAGGACTGAGCCTTGTGGGACGCCACTTGTAACTGGTTTGGAGTCTGACATGGCTCCAGCTATTCTAACCATGTGGGTTCTGTTCTTGAGCCAGTTTGCAACCCATCTAGTGACATAAGGGTTTATATTTAAGCTGGTGAGCTTATCTATAATGCCCAAGTGGGGTATTGTATCAAAGGCTTTTGCGAGGTCCAGGTAGGCTGTGTGGACCACCTCCCCCTTGTCAATGGCCTTGGTGACTGTTTCAAAGAAATCAACCAGGTTCAAGAGGCAGGATCTGCCCTTAACAAAGCCGAACTGGGTAGGATCCAGTGTCTGCAGGTCCCCAATATCTTTATTTATAAGGTCCATGATGATCCTTTCCATAGCTTTGCAGACCAAGCTAGTGAGACTTATGGGGCAATAGTTTCCAGGATCCGTTGAGGCACCACCTTTGTGGACAGGGACCACTGTTGCTGTACGCCACTCTTTGGGTACATATCCTGTAGTAAGTCTGAGATTGAACAGTAGTTTTAGGTTTGGGTTTAGCTCTTCTTGGAATTCATGTAGGATGCAGCCCGGGACACCGTCTGGTCCCATTGATGCTGTGTTTCTTGCTTTGGAGAGGGCAGCTCTTACCTGAGCATTTGAGATGTCAGGGGGGGGCAGTACTCTGCTGGGATAGATATTAGCCCTTTTGGTGGTGGGGGGGGGGAGTTTGCGCTGAACCTGTCAGCTAGGATGTTGGCAATGTCTGTGGGTTCTGTGTATTTTTTGTCATTTTGGACTAATTCTGAGCATATCTGGGAATTCCCACCCAGGTTCCTAACATAACTAAAGAAAGCCTTGTGATTATCCTTAGTGTCCTGTGCAATTTTTCTCTCGAAGCTGGCCTTAGACGACTTTATGAGTGCCCGTAGTTTTTTGCTAATACTGATCAGAGATGCCTTCCCTTTTTGGGATTTTGCTCTATCATGTAGTAGCTTTCTCCTTCTATTGTATAGTTTGTTTATGGCTGGGGTCCACCAGACAGGACATCTGCCTTTGGAGGATTGGGTCTTGGTTTTATTTGGGATTGCATGATCCATGCATTCCTGAAGGTATTCATAGAATGCGTTTATAAAGGATTTTGCGGTCTGGGCCGTATTATCCACAGGCCCGGGGGCTTTAAAGGATTCCACCTTGGTTTTGAGGAGTGTGAAATTTGCTTTAGAGAAGTTTTTCACTGTGGTTTTCTGGGCATGGGGCGGGGTCGGGATGTGAATATCCAGTGAGATTAGTTTACGGTCTGATCTTACCAGTGAGGGATACACCTCTGGTCTGGAGCATAGAGTCCCCATGTTGGTGATGATCAGGTCCAGTATGTTTTCCCCTCTTGTGGGAGTGGTAACAAGTTGTTCCATAGCATTTGAGTTTATAAATTCTAGGAACCTTTGGGCTAGGGTGTTGGAGCTAGAGTAATGCTCCCAGTCTATGGTTGGGTAGTTGAAGTCACCCAATATAATGGTGTTTGGAGAGACCTTCATATTTTCCAGTGTTCTAAGGAAGGCCGAGTGGGGTTCCTGGGTTTGGGAGGGTGGTCTGTAGCAGGCTATAAACTGGAAGGCAGTTTTACCCACTGTTAGTTGCACATGGATAGTCTCTGATGCTTCGTGCTGTGCCACCAACCTGGAGGTGTGGGTATCTTTGACGAATATTGATACTCCCCCTCCTTTTGTGGTTCGGTCCAAGTTTTGGGGCTGAAAAGCATGGTATGAGGTATAACCTGGTAGTGCTGGGGTGCTCTCGAGAGCCTTAAACCAGGTTTCTGTTACTGCACAGATATCGATGTTCTCCATGCTAAGGAGAGTTTTGAGTGCATGCATCTTGAGGTTTAGACTTCTGGCTTTGAGTAGCATTACTCTTAGTTTCTTATCCCTTGTGATACCTATGGAGGTGGGTTTGTCTTTTGAGCCTTGCCTAAAAAAGGCACTATGGGGGTAGCAAGAGCCTTTGCCAATATCCGAAAGCCCAGGGGTGACAGGTGCAAGCCGTCCCTAGCGAAGCATCGTGGCTTGTTGAGCATGTCATCCCAGGCTGACAGGCATTGGATGCCCTTTGAATGACACCAATACTTAAGCCAATTGTTGAAATTGATAATCTTATCTTCATACTGTGGCATCATTCTTGGTGAGGGTAAGATGCTACTCAAGGTCAGGGTCATACCGGCCTGGGCTACATGCTCAGAGAGCTCCTCTATGTCTCTTTTCATGTAGTCCAGGGAGGTACGTCTCAGGTCATTCACACCAGCATGGACTATGATTGAGTCATACTTGTACTTGCCTTGGCGTGACCTGAGTGCTTGTGTTATGTGGCGGATCCTAGCGCCCGACAGGCAGCTCACTGTGACCTTCTCCTTGTTCAGCCTGGTGAGTGGGACGTCAGTGTGCCTGATGATAGAGTCACCTATTACAAGTGTATCAGGTGTGTTGTTTAGCCTTAAGGCCTGTGACTGTTTGGCACACTGGCTTTGTGAGCTATGTGTTGCACGTGTTTTGTTTAGGGGTAGCGGTTGCTTGGGTGTCTGCTTTGGAGGTCTCTGCTGCTTAGGCAGATTTTTATTTAGAGCCTCCAAGTATGTTTTTGTGTGTTTAAGTGTTTGTGTCTGTTATCTCAGAATATTCATGTTTTGAGTTGGCATTTATACAAAGTACAAACTAATTTACAATGCACACTTTTAAGGAGCAAGTAAAACAGATTTATTGGTTCTTACCACAAACTTTTCCACCCCTATATGTTTGTGTAGACTATTATTATTTCTTTTATTATTACCATTTGCACTAATCCCCAACTCACTGTTATCAACACAAGTAAAACCCAAATGTTCCAGAAGGACCAAACACTGAAAATGACAATGAATGCAAACTAAGAAACTACATACACTACAGCATAAAATAAAGACAAGAGAGAATGTAACACAAACATTCAAAAAAAAAAAAAACCCTGAAAACTGCAAATGAGCTTTGGCATAAAAACCCTAATAAATGCCCCTGTGTAAAAAGATGTCAGTTTATAAGCTTAGTAAGAAAATTGCAAATTCAGAGATCAAGCATTCGGACTCTAATTATATAGAATAAATGCAAAAACTATAATATCTCCTGCTTCCAGTTCTAAGATCCTTATGACTGGTATCTTGTTTTTATTTTTATTTTATTGATTCTTTTATTTTTTTTTTTGAATGTGTTAACCAGGATAGAACATTGATCCCCTAGACCCATTTCAGTCTCAGTCCAATTACATACAGAATGACATCGCGTACAGAATGAATGATAAAATTCAATATATACATATGGTATATACAAAGTGCATACCATAGTTGGCTTGAGGGAAAGACAAATCAGTGGGCCTGTTTCTCATAACAGGAAACACATGCATAGTGTTAAACTAAATGGTACAGCAGAAAATGGCCTTCTGATAAAAATACCAATTTTGCTTCTGGGTCATTTAATCATTTGGCAAAATGGTCAAACTTACTGATCTGCAAGACTCTACATGATACTGTAATAAGTTCCTTTGTATAAACGCCAACATTTTCTTTCTTTCATTTTTTTAAGCAAATGCCATTCTTGGCAAAGCAATTTTAAATCCAAATTTTCCATGAGATCAGCCATTATATAGCAAAATTATGTTTTAGCTTAAAAGTAAATATCCCAGCATATTTCATACATTTTCCAATTAACTCTGTAATTATAATGCAATTTTTGTTTAAAAGGAATAGCAATAAAAAAATTAAAAACATCCTTGTAAGAAGTGATATACCATGTGTATACAATGATCCCTAGGCTTCTTAATCAGGTATCCACAGTAGGAAAAAATGACTGGAAGGGGCATACCTTTCAATTGTACAGCATTTGGAGGGGCACCCTTAATTTTTTCTGTAATGTCTGCCCTCTTCTTGTTAAAACTTTAAATTATCTTGGGGAATTCAAGTTATTAACACTAGCATTTAAAGTGGGTGCTTATTTTGTGGGCTTTACCATGATTCTTTTTTTTCTTTTAACCATAGCTCTTCAGATTACAGTTGAGACTTATGGAGAGAGAGAGAGGAATAATCAAACATAAGTCTTACTCACCTACCCAACTCAAATGTAACCAATACCAACTAATATGCACTCTAAGGTCAGACCCTCTCTTTATCTCACGACCTCAGTCTAAAACCTGTATCAGTATTATCTCAGCAGGGGTGAAACAGATCAGTTTCAAGCCTCCACTTTGAATTCAACCAATCCAGAGATTCTTTCCTGTTTACAAAATACTTATATTTTCCTAAAAGCATTGCATATATCTTCCATGGTGAGGTCTAAGTGCCTCCTACTTTCTACCTTCTACCAGTAGACTTTTTAGCTGCCTGAAGGACAACACCTGGTAATCAGATCTTACTTTTTTTCCCTTTCCATTTCCTAACTGTCAGACAGAAAAGGAATAAAAAATAAAAGAGGTGCCTCTCTATTCTACCTGGCCAAAACGTCCTGATAAACCTTCATTGGTCTGAACACAACCATTAAAAATAGGGTGGGCATCTCATACTTTTTCACAGTTCAAACAGAATGATTTGGGATGCAGTTGGAATGATTTGGGATGCAGGTACTGTGGGAGACTGCAAGCCTATTGCTCTTCTAATTTCCTTAGCAGCAATGCTGAAGAATGAGGTACAAAGATGGAAGGAAAGATGAAAGAGTAATAGAAAAATGAAAGAAAAAGAAAAAAGAAAGAAAGAAAGAAAGAAAGAAAGAAAGAAAGAGAAAGAAAGAAGGCAGAAGAGTGGCAAGGGTCTGATATCTGGCTTAATAGTGGATATATTACTGATGTATTATTTCTTGACTTAGAAGTCTTAGATACCATGGAACATTCTATGTTCTCAAAACTTAACATTCTTTTGACAATCCAGTTTAGATGTTCATGAGCAATGTGACGACTTAGAAGGTAGCCAGAAAAAAAATAATTAAATAAATAAAATATGTGAGCACAACCTCCTTTTCTCTGATATAAAGGTTCTCAAAGGAATCTTTCAGATATCACTGCTGGAACTTCACATTGTATATTACATGCAAATATAAAATGGCACCACTGTTAAGGGATTGATGCAATTTTATTACATAGATTAATCTATACTGCTCCTTTCTACAGCGTATCTACCCTCTATTCAAGAAGAGTTCAATAAAGCTTTATGTCTCTCCAACCATTTCTGATCTGTGAAATTTGTGTACTCATTCTAGATAAAGCTAAAGCTACCATGCTTTTGAAGAAAATGTTTTTCTTGATAGAAAACGTTTTGCAATTATGCAAAAATATAGCGATCTCATTGGATTTGTGTGGTAGTACTAAAAGTTTCTGATTATCCTGGACCAAGATATGATCTTTCATCCCCAAAGAAAGTCCAAACTAGGGAGGAACAGAGGGGGGCTACTGTTTTGAGAGCTAGCTGTCTAGGAACACGACAGGCAGGTGCAGATACAGGAGTACAATGCAAGCATTGCCTTATGAAACCACAAAGCTATCGCAGATTCATAAATTAAGACCAAAACTGCATTTGCTGTCACAACTGATGTGATGAAATATCCAAAGTCTGGAGATATACTTGTACCAAACTGATTGCTATATTTCTAGCAGCTTTGAGAAAGATTTTTTTTCCTTTTTTGCTCCTCAACTTCAAGTGGAATGAGATGCCAATTCAAAGCAAAAGGCTACAGCTGACCTAGCCATTGTTCGAGATCCACATATCATGATGATGACATTCAAACCAATTGACATCTTCTGCTACCATATAAACAAAGAAGGTAATTGACTTATAATCCCGGATGGCAGTTACACAGATTGTGATGTTACTCAAGCTACTGTTTGACCTCAGCATACTGAGTGGTCTTCTAAATTATCCTGAAAAAGTGCCACTGACTGTGACAAAGCAACAACATTTGCAATAAACATCCGATTAAAAGCAACACTGCTTAAACTTAACTAAACTAAGTAGAGACAGTAAAGAGCAACAGGCAATTTAGGTATGCATATATGTATGTATGCATGCATGTACGTATATATATGTATGCATGCATGTACAGTATGTTTGTGTGTATATATGTATGTGCATATGTATGTGTGTATGTATGTAGGTATGTGTATGTTTGTATGTATATGTACATGTATGCATGCAAGCATTTATTTATTTATTTATTTATTTATATCATTAAGTTAGTTTTTTTTATTGCTTCGGCACCCAAGTGAGTTCTCCAGCAGATAATTCCAGGCATAGTCCAGGTACATCAGCTAAGATACCCACACAAGGAAGAATCATATTAATTGATTTTAAATATGTTAATACGAATATTTAAAGTAGTTACTACAAAACAATAGATTGATATAGCATTAAGCTTCTGCAAAGTCATGAAATGCATCACAAGCAAAAGGACATCACAAGGCCACACACTCCAACCCCCTACTCTTTACTATCAGTTGTAATGAACAATTCTAGTAATGTGGTTAACTAAAAATATCTATGATATCCAGTTAACACAGCCCCTATCTGATCATCTGTACCCCACACTTCTGTAGAAGTATTGCCCTCAGGTAAATTTTCCAAGCTTGAAACTTGGTTATATCACTGTCACCTCCTGTGAAAGCTGCTAAAAGTAAGTTGATTTCAACTGTTACCCTTATTCTTAATCTCCAACCTTGTCAGTTAAATCTGACAACAGAGACAGTATCTAGTGTGCCATTAGTACTAATTAGTGGGTATATATCATTTTATTGAATTTTCATTTCATTGAATCACAAATTGTCAAACTCAATTTTTTGAAAAAACATTTAATTGAATCATAATTCATGAAAAACATTCTACAGCAAGTACACCATTGGTTGAAAACTGCAAAAGGCAAGCCCCCTGCACTGTCATAGGGGGTGGGGGCTTAGCCGCAGCCAACCCCCATCCCCTTACTTACATGTACTAATCCCACAGTCACACAAATATAGAGAAAAAAATATACTGAATCAGTGTTGGCACACAAACCCAAACTTCTACAGATCAGGGGGTACAAGATGATGGTGGCCATTCCAAATCCACACATAGTCTTGTAAAGTCACTTGCCTAATAGCTCCTATAATCAAAAATGACAAAAGTGTATATTGTATACAGATATCTACAGTTTTTTATGAATTATGATTCAGTTAAATTAGTTTTCAATAAGTTGAGTTCGACCATTTGTGACTCAAGGAAATGGGCATTCTATAAAATGATGCACACTCTAAATATTTATGTTGTACTCCAGGTGATACACTTTTCCTAGGTTTTCAGAATGGCAAAAACGATCAAAATAATGTAAAGAGAAGTTGTGATGCCACTATCGTATTAACAGTTTTCTCTTGCTGGGTACTGGAAAAAATCATGCTGATTCTTTACTATATTCTAAGCACAGGATTTGCCTTTGATGCACAGTCAAGAACTCATCATTGTAACTTCATTAAATAAATGCACTGGTTACTATTCAGAAATAATGTTTCACCATTATATATCTGTTGTGTCTTCAATTATATGCACCCTGTAAACCTTTAGGAAACTGTGGTCATAGTTTGATGGTATACACCAAAAAGAAGTATTAGATTCTGAAAAGGTTATCTACTGAAATCTGGTTGCAGTTTCTAACTACATTATGAATATCTGGAACAAACTATCTACATAAATGACTTCCACTAAGAACTTGCAGAATTCACAAAAGGACTGCTTATGTAACTCTTTTCCAGCTTTACTGGTACATGTATAAATGACATACTGATGCATACAAAAGCGCATATTTTCCCCATTGTGATACGATATAGCTATGTGGTGGATTGTCCTGGATGGAGGAGTTTATTTATACCTGGCCAAAACTTTTGAGGGTTATTTTGGTGTCTTTGTTGAAGATTATAATAGTAGTTTTTTTTTTGTCTAACAGAATGGATTCTTTTGTGTTATTACGAAGCTGGCGATATTGCAGATGGTCTAGAGGGGCTTCGGTGCCACACCAGTTGGCCCATATTTTATTTCTAAGTTTGATCTTTGCTTTGGTATCCTTTGTAAGCCATGGTACAGTTTTTGTTTTAGTTCTAATGGTACATGTGGGGGCATGTGAGTCAAGTATGGCAAAAAATTTAGTATTAAAAAATACTACTGCTTCATCAAGTGGCAGCCATTTTAGGATTGATCAGTTACATGCTTTTAGTTCATTTTGGAAGTTGGCAGGATTGAAGTTCTTATTGTTTCTAATTGTTTTGTGTGTGGGCTGGTGGGAATCATCAGTTTTATGTCTGATGAGATAGGTTAGAGAGTGATCACTGAGGTCATCAGGGAGGGTCCCACCTTTATACATACGGGGATGACTATTGATAAGTATCCAGTCTAGGATGCTTTCTTTTTTATTGGGTTTACTGATCCTAGTGGGGGAGGATATACTTTGTGTAAACCCATATAGATTTATATGGGTGGAAGTGGATTCTAAGGAGTATGGCTATTTATGAAATAAATAAAATAAAAATAAATAAATAGCAATAATAATTTATGTTGATGTATATTTTGGTAAGGTCTGAAAAATTAGCCATCAGCATACTACTATCAAAGTCCAGAAAAACCAAGACACTCAGAAACTTAGTGAATAATTTCAATGATACAGATGAATAAGAGAATTAGTTATATAAATCCAACTATCCAGATCCCTTTCCATAAAAAACAAACCTCCAAAACAGTATATGACAAACTTTTTACTGACATACAGTCTTAATCACCACTTTATTGAAAACATTCTTAATCACAATCCATTTAATGCCACATATCATTAATCACAACATTAACATAACCTCTATGTAACAATTAAACAGGGCAGTGTAGCCTGCTCACCCTGCCTGAAGTAAGCATTGCCTTAACTGCTCACCTACCCTTACTTATCAGAAGCAGTGTAACCCCGTTCACTTCCATAGCCAATCTCCTTTCCAAATCCAACCGATCACCAAAGGGGGAATAGAAGAGGGAAAGCCTGCCCTCTTCTCTGCCCAGCAACTTGATACCAGCTATTCCCCCTCCCCTACTCCAACCTTTTCACTAGACCACCCAAAACCAAAGTCAGGTGTACATTAAACAAATCCAACCATAAATTACTTAAGTGTGCTCCGTCCTGCCTAAACTGCACCACATTCCTATCGCCAAAGTGTCAATGCCCTATGCTATAAATGCCCCCATTCACCAAACATCTTGCCAAGTGAGAGTTTACAAATCACTAGGCCTGCTCAATGCCCATAATGCTGCTAACATTCCACCAAACTAAGCATGGCACTATTTCTGATACACGATAACCATACACAGAAATCTCTCTTGCAAAGCTACTAAAGCCTGCCTTACCCAAAAAACTGATTGCCACTTAGGAATGACACCTAAATCATTACCTGCTAGATGAACTGCCAAAACTGGTATTATCCTGATCAGTAACTGTATTTTCTCAATCTCCTCCTCCAGTTGATGTCATCTGAGGCCTCTGATACTTCCACCCTTGACACTGTAACCCCAGTTAGCACCCATCTGACCTAATTGCCATCCATTTCAGGAATGACCAAAATGATAATCTGCTTCCTTAAAAAAAAATAATAATAATAATTAGAAACATTATCAACTTAACCAGTTATCTAGCATAAGACAGAAAAGCTCAAGAAGACCACCTGCACACCCTCTTAATAACATTCACTGACCTACCACCTCTCTTCAATTCAGAACCCCTTCCTGTATGAAATGAATGAGTAAAAAACCCATCAACCCAAAAGCCCAAACACTAAAGTGCCTTCCTCATCACTCACAAAAACCGATTAGCTGTTACTGCCCTACCCCCTTTTGACCAAAAAAAAACATGTCCTGTGAACTCCAAGTATGTGAACGTTGCAACCTTTTGATCTACCCCACTAGGAACAACTCATTCTCATCCTTTGCCAAAACAATCTACAACCCCCTACCCAAATAATCTGTTTTGGATCTACGGAACCATACTCCAACTGCCGTCAAAAAGATGACCACATCTTGCCATACGAGAGACCCACAACAACTCCATGATCTAAATGCACCTTTATACATCCATATGGACAATGATATCCACAAATTATAATCCACTGAGCCTCCTTCCACCAGCTCTAAGCCCCTCAACAAAACCTTTAGGGCCTGCTTTGTCATTGGCCATTGCCTATCCACCCTATCTCCAGCAACTCTACCCCATCCTTTCAACATGCAAGTTACTGTTCAGGATTTTGTAAAGTCATGTAAACCTGCCACCCATACAAATATGATGATAACAGCCCAATCCATCTTAACTGACTTAACAGCTCTGCATTTTACCCACACCAAAGTTAAATATCACAGTAAGAGTTCCTCTGACCAAATTCCCTTCTCTTTCTGCAGCCGCAAAACAAATTTGTCATACTCAAATAAAGCCTCACCATACGCTTCCCTTGTAAAAACTGCCCAAGACTGTTGAATCAACTGCCTCATCACTTCAGTCCAATCTGCCACACAATTTCTGGCAACACAGTCAGTTCAGTTGCTGCCTCTGGGGCTAATTACCAGAACCTGCAAAACTGAACTGTCAGCAATCCCACGTTTGCAAAAGCCAAATGAACACCTGTGAAAGAACAATTTATCAACAAACTCTGCAAAACCAATTTTGTCAATACCAATGAAAGCAATGTAGACTTCACTGACTTTGACTGCAACAATTGTACCACAGCCATATTGTTCAAATAAAATATCACCGTCCTACAACGCAACTTCTCCTGCCATACTATCGATGCAGCCCAAATAGGCAGCAATTCCAGAAAAGCCACATCCTTCCAGCATTCATCCCTCCAGTCATCATCCCAATGGGCTGCAAACCATTACCCACCAAAAAATGCTCCCATGCCGATCCCTCCAGCAACATCTGTGAAACTTTTCAAATCATTTTGACCAACCCAGTCCTCCAGCCAAAAAGAGGTACCATTAAATTAATTGAAAAAAGACAACCACAATGCTAACTCCTCCCACACCAGCTTGACAATCCTTACTCAATGGTGCTTTCTTCTCCCACCCTTTAAGAAAAATGCAACTGACCTGCAGAAAGTATGGCCATGATGCATAGCCCGACAATCAAAGTTCATCATCTCTAAAAGCTCCAGGACATCCCTTATCCGAACCTTCTCTTTGACCACCATCCAAGCAATCTTCACCATCAATCACTGTATCTTCTCAATTAGAAGACAAAAAACCTCACCCAGCATTTTCCAACAAATCCAGAAAGCACAAGGCCTTGGCAGGTTCCTCTAATTTCCAAGTAGCCAATGGCACTTCCAACTCCTCGCAAATATTCAAGAACACCCACATACCTTTCAACACCTCCATAAACCCTTCATCTATCAACAAAAAACATCCAAGTAATGAACCGCCTTTTGAGAACCCACCCTTTGCTGTCAAATCCAATGCGGTGCAGTGCTAAACTTATCAAAGGTGGCACAAGCCACAGAATACCCCATTGGCATGGCATTGTCAAAATAAAATTTGTCACTAACCATCATGCCTAGTAACTTCCATTCCTCCTGCACCGGTAATATTCTAAAGGCAGATTCAATATCTACTTTTACTAACCAAGACTCTGTAAACCCCTTAGTGATTTCCACTGCTTCATCCAATGAAGTGTACCTAACCTTTGACATCACTGTAGAAATGAAATTAACTGAATTCCCTTCTATATATGACAAATGATAAAACAACCAAAATTCACCTGGTGGCTTCTTAGGAACCAAACTTAGTGGTGACACCTTAAAATTGACAAACTGCCCGAGTCACCTCCCAGCTTGCAGCGCCTTCCTTTCCAAGTCTTCCAAAGCATCTTCCCTCCCCCAAATCGAACACAGATTCTTACAAAGTGAACCACCCCCCCAAATCCCAGAATTAATCAGAAACCCCTTGGAAAATCCCCTTACCAATTCCACCGCAACCTTCCCATCCAGAAGATTACTGAGCATATGCTGCAATGTCTGCACCTTGATGGGTGAATGAGAAAACTGGTTTTCCTCTTAGACCTTGAAATGAAAATCCTCCCCCCATGTCCTCAGATATTACCCCTTCCCCGAAACACCTGCAACCCTTGAAACCTAGGACAAGCTGACCCAACACCAGCTGCAAATGATCCCATATTGCCAAAAGTACCTTCCTTATGACCAAACAGAAATGCTGGATGCCCTCCTGTACAATTTGAACAACTGTGTCAAAACAGCCAGCCAACCAGGCACAATGCCCTGCATTGAAGGCCCAACACACACCTAACCCTTCACCCCCTGTTTTACCCCATCTGGAGGCTCCCACAACATTAGCCATCATGGTGGCTAACCAAATGTCTGTCTGCCTAACTTCCCATCTCAGTGACTGATCGACTGCCTTCTTTTTACAAAAATGCTGGTCATACCAGAGCCTTGCATTCCCTTTTCACAGCCTTTCTGCCTCCCGGATTGTGAGAACATAAGCTAGGAGTGGTAAGGCCATCAAATTCACCTTCTCCAGCCAAACCGCCATGTAATACACAAAGCCTAACACCCAATTCTCTCATGTCCTGTTACGGAGCCTTCCCACTCTCTGCCTCCCCAAGGCTGCTAGCAGGTCCTTGTTATTTGCCATGTCAGCCTCTAGCAAGTGCTGCACCCCTTCTGTGTCAATTAATTCAGAGATATCATTGTATTCCCCTTTACAGATCTTCTCCTTCATTGATGCCGAAAAGTGAGATGTCAAAAAGACACCTCCTTCTGCATTAATGAATGCCTGAGTAGATAGCCCATCCCCTGGATAAATCCCAAGAATCAAAACTGACTTTATGATGTGACTGTGTCCTATCTGAACTAAACCCCAAGCTACCTAATTTTGATCCTATGCCAACTTCCCCGTCTACCTCTCCCCAGACTTCAGGCATACCTCTAATAAACTGCGGTGCCCCCACTGTACCTGCGACCTTCCTGCTTTCCCCCAATAATGTACTACCACTACCCCTCAAAAGATAAGACACAACCACCTGTACTCCCAATAGGGCATTATTACCTGTAATATTTTCATGACCCATTCCACCAGACGTCTCCACCATGGCAGCGGGTAAGAATTTCCGAGGTTGCTTTGCCTGTGTTGAACTGCAACTCTCTGACTTGATCTTCAGTGCCAAATCTGTCCTTTTCCCCTGGGATGCCCTGGTTTCTGCTGTCACTGGGACCTCCATCTCTGTCTCTCAAAACAATTCTTATGCTTGTGCTACAATAGCTCCCCATGTCTGCTGCAAATCACGTGCTCCATCCATCTGTAGAGAAAAAAAAAGAGAAAACAGTAAACACTAACAAAAAAGGGGTTGTGGGGGCAAATAGGGAAACTAAATCAGCACCAGCTAAATGCTTTCATAAATTATCTAATCCTATCAAAAGTACAACTAACTTGTAGTGAGAATCAAACCCCTTACATCTTGGCTATTAAGCAACCACTTTAACTCCCCCCAATATATTACCTACCTGCTAGCTGGATTATGCTACATGTGTGTGTGTGTGTGTGTGTGTGTGTGTGTGTGTGTGTGTGTGTGTGTGTGTGTGTGTGTGTGTGTGTGTGTGTGTGTGTGCGCGTGTGTGAGTGTGTGTGTTTGCACCCACCCCCATCCCAATACAGACAGAAAGTTGAGTTTGAAACTCTAAGAAAGAAATGGGGAAACTAAGCACCAAAATAAGGTCTGTCGCAAAACCCCATCATTAAATCATAACATCCACAAATCTAACTTTAATCAAATAACCAGTTTGGTTTTGCATGAATTTCCAGAAGGATATGAAGAAGTACAAAAGATACTTGCCTGTCATTTTTCCTGACATCAATCAGCCATGATTTGCCAATGCTTTGTGTGAAGCAACATTTATGAGAAAAGGACGGAAATATATAGTATAATCTGGACATGCTGTGAAACTCTGAATCATTGAGAGGAATGCATTCTCTATTCCATTCCACTCCCAACATGTGAGTGCTCTCCGGACCATTAAATACACTACGTGAATTTCAAGTAATAGCAATTAATCCCAGCCATGCATTCAACCACAAGCATATGGTCCTGCAGTCTGGGATCATTTTTGCTGAATAATGGAGAAACCAAAGCCCAGCCATCACCAAATATTAACACAAATAGTAGTACTGATCTAGCACTTCTCCGGCCATCCACCAATGATTCCAGCAATCCCCTTACCATCATCCCAGCAGACACTGGTGTAGCTTACTCTTGTCCACAGCTGACTAACTTAACAGACCCTGTCAATAACATACCTACTCAGAAACTCAACTGCGCCTGCACTATGCACAAAAATCCATCCAAGCCAAACATCATATCACATCTTCATCAAACAAGAACCTCATATACCCTGATGCTGTATTTTACATTAAAACTTTCTAAAACAGGGGTCTAATGAAACAATGGACCAAAGCTGGGATCCAATCTTAAATTCTTAATGATTTAATTACTATCACACTACCACCAACCCCCCACAATCTAATTAGCATAACCAACCAAGCATAAAGCTATACTTCCAGCATCCACGTACTCTGAAGAGGAAGCAGGAAAAAAGAGAGAGAAGGGGGCCTTATTTCACTCACACAGCACCATCACACCCCTACTATTACCCGCCCAAGGCCTACCTGTGCTCCAACTACTTGCAAGGTTGTTTCAGATGTAGCACTTGTTACTGCAACTTTACACCTAAATCTAATCTCCCAGCTCTGCTTTTCTCACATAACTGTCTTAAACCACATCCTACACTTACCTCCCTTCCTCCCCAACCCTCTTCCTTCTAAATTAACCCTCTCCTAACATTACTCCACTCAGACTCTCTATCCCTTATAGCAACCACCAAGTTCTCTCTCTCCTGCATTAACTCTCCTTTTTCTACCCTGCCCTTCATTACCCTAGCCACTTGAAGTGGCTCTGGCCAAATTAGTTTGTGCTCAAACAACATTTACTAGTTCCTCTTCCTACATAAGAATGCTGTGACTTCACTTTTTTTACATACAACTCCTCATATTTCTATAACAGGTGACATAACCAATACATTATATTTATACTAAATTAACAGTCCTGATGATTTTCAGCAGCCTGTACAGTTTCAGATTTATGTATTTGGTAAATTTCTATTTTGGTGTTGTTACCCCCCCCCCCCCCCCAACACACCCATACATGAATTACACAGGCTTATATTATGCCTTTCTACTACATACCAGCTATATTCTATGAAACATGATATTCATAAATCTGACCTGATATTCACAAAACTATACACTACCTAAAAGTCTTGGAATCTGTCGAAGTACTAGGTGCTATATATGCTTTCACATTTTTATGCAACAATCAAAGTGCATATACTGATACATGCAGAATAACAGACATTTTCTTTTCTGATCTAGACATTGCCTATTTATGAGTTTATTGCTCTGTAACTGCCTTTGTTGATAGCATGATTTCTTTTTGAATTATAACAACACTGTTAAAATATTGTGCAGTGATGGCAAATATAACTGCATAATAGCAAAAAACATCCTTGAATGTTAATAATAATATCTTTGCTAATGCTAGCCACAAGAAATTACAAATACATGAATGCTCATTATGTAAAATCTTCTGATTTATAAGCTAAACAACTCATTTGTAATGCATGACAATAATCATATGTTCTGGCTAGCAAGTACATTAAACAAAATCTTGACAGACGCTAGCAATGAAAGTAGATATACAGAGAGAACTCATTCCTGTTAAAAATGCATGGAACACGCATACATATTGTGAAAACCCAGAAGGCAATAACCTAGAACTGTGTAGTTCCATCTTATGTGGTTTCATTTTATTATGACAAGTCTACTCTCCTGTGAAAAAGCAATGAAATGTGATAGGCAGGATGAATTATAGTCTGGGATACTGACATTTCAAAGTCTCCTAGTTAGCTTCTTCAAGGAAAAAATGTACTGCAAATGTAATATGTTTAACAAAGAAGAGGAGCACAGTTACTGTGCTTAAAGTATAAAGGCTTTCTCTGATAATAAGAAAGGATCTAATGCTATATTCTTGGAAAGAATAATTGTATATAAATTAACAGTATATTACATAGCATACTTATGCAATATACCTTCCAAACACATACGTATGATCCCTAGAGATGAAAGAAAAAATTAAATTAAAAGACATTCCCCAAAAACTCTACCCAGCTAAATATAACTGTCATTGCTATGCCCTGGTGTACGTCATATTAGTTAGGACATATTTTGGTGCAAGGTATTTTGTATAAGAGGTTTATGGGGATTTGGGGTGATATGCTTTACTGGATTGATGTCTCACTTAGTTATTCAGGTTTTGACTCACAAACACATCATTCCTAACACAAAGCCTTTGCTTACACTAAGCATAAGGTGTGCCATATTCATTCCAGCTTGACTCCTAGATGTGTACAAATCCAGTGCTGTTACAAGGAGAGTTGGAAAAATATACTTGTGTCTGCAAAAGTAAGGGAATGCGATTACTTGAAATGAGTGATGTACTGCTGCTAGCAAATGTTCTTGTTCAGTTTGCTCATGCCACAGTACACACACATATATATATATATATATATATATATATATATATATATATATATATATATATATATGTGTGTGTGTGTACGCATATATATATATATATATATATATATATATATATATATATATATATATATATATATATAGATATACATACACACACACACACACACACGCACACACACACACACACACACACACACACACACACACACACGCACTCATATATATATAGGTTTACTATCATAAAATCGAAACGCAAAATAAAATGCATCTCAATGTTCGAATTTAAACATCGGAAATGGACATTTCCGATTTGTACTAATGTCGAAAACAGCTGTGTATTGTCGAAAATGTCGCAATACACAGCACTCCCACCCGTCCCGTAACTACCTACCTAACTAGCCTAAACACACAGTTATGCAGGGGGGCTGTGCCCTGCACTTCCCAGGGGCTGTGCCCCCCACACCCCCCAACTTAATATTCCAACTCCGAGATCGCACTACAGTGAGGAAAGGGATGTATTTCCCTAACCGCACTGTACAGCGATCCCCTCACATGAGCGAACATTAGAATTGCGAATGCACAGTCCATTCGCAATGGTAACGTTCGCTCACATCACCTGTCGAAATATGACGTATTCGAACATCTGTTGTTCGAATACTTCATAGCCGTGCAAGTGCACGTCGGCATTGTGATAGTAAACATATATATATATATATATATATATATATATATATATATATATATATGTATATATACACACACACACACACACACACTCAGACATATACAGATACACACAGACACACAAAGCGAGAGAAACTGTTTGCCATCACCAGTGTGTCCCAGCTCATTTGAACATGGATCAGAAGACAAAAAATGTGGACATGTACACAAGCACACAGGAATTCTACATTCATTTGATCTTATTCGTGGTCACTGGAGAGATGAAGCCTTTCAAGGCAAACAATGGGCATAGAAAACACAACCAGTCTTGAGCCATGCCAAGACACAGAGGGCTAAAGCCTTAACTGCAACTCAGGTGGACTGGGTTTGATTAGTGGACTGGGTGTCTAGACATTTGTCTAAGAATTCTCTACAACAAAGGTTTTTTCCATAGAGAGGAATAGCAGAGGACAAGGGTACCAAAAGTTATGAAAAAATCTTGCAGTGGAAGCAGTTAATGGTGCATCCACCCAGGGCATCCTTAGGTTCTTGTCTGACACCAGCATAGAACAGGCATAGTTAAGGGGCAGTATAAGAGGCTGGTAGATATGCTTGGGACACTGGGGCATCCAGAAAGAATGAAGAGAACAAAACAAAAATGGACAGAACTAATCCTGAGCAGGGATCCTTTTCAGATGAGAAATTGATAACCACCTCATTTCCACTCGCAAAACACGTAACATTCAACCTTTTGCCCTAAAAGCAAGCAGTGCTTTTATTTAGCCATTCAGAAATTAGTGTTCTTTTCTCATCTTGTCAACTACTTGAACTTTCTTGACCTTTTACTTTTACACCGTGCAAGTGCTATCTCATTGCTTTCTCTTTCCCCATCCAAATATTAATTGTTCATTTCCCTCTTTTGTTGTGTTTCCCTGTGTCACCTAAATTTGTCCTTTCTTTACAAACCTATTCATGAAGACAGTGAAGACAGTGCTTTGAATTCCAATATGGTATTAATAAGTAGACCCTATGTTCAATACGGTAGACATTTACATTTCCCTTTGTGTGGTCTTTTGACTGCTGTCTTCATCATTCTGCTTGCTTTTGTTTTAGATTTCAACAGATTTCAATGTCTTACCATGAAATGTTCAAAGTCAGCTATGAATCAAAGGATATGTGATACATAAAAATACAAATGGGTAGGTCAGTCATTTGGTGGAAACCTAATTTTTATATTTGAAAATTCTTTTGGTTCACTATTGTATATGATGACCAGTAAGTTTAAACCTCCATTCCTTCTGGGACAAACATCTGCCATTAATTCTTATTGGACATGGCAGCTAAGTACCAAGGGAGATGCCATGACTCATCTCAGGAAGGAGGCTATTTTTGATTATGAATCAAATCCATCCTCCTTGTCATGGATGCAGCTTTGTCGAGTGTTTGCTTATGCGGTGTGCATGCACTCTGCTTCTACTCATGCATATCCTAGTTTGTTGAAAAACACTACAGGCCGGATTCACGATGGCTTGCACAGAGTCTAAGAGTAGTGTAAGACTCCATGCAGCCATCATGTCTGACGAGCGATCCAGGAACAGCCTGTAGAGGCGTGTAAGAGAGCTCCTAAAACAGCTCTTCCACGGACAGGGCTGTGACATGCAAATCACCTCAATTGCAGGTGAAAGGCATGCAAATGAGGTAGATTTGCGATTCAGGAAACCCGTACCTGTCCGAGTAAGAGCAGTGTTCTTTGCAGAAATGTACTCAGTTGACAACTGAGTACCATTCTGCAAATAGCAAAACGGAGCCGTGACAGGTCCAAATAAAGGTTGCATCCAGTGCAAGAAGCAAGCCAATGGCCAAATATACGACCATTGAAAATGTTCCCTGATGCAAAATTAAAATAAGAATAATTTTTTTCGCCAATTTCCGATGTTTAAACGTAGCGCAGCACCACGCAAACTGGCTGCGCTCTAAAACACAGAATACTACAAATTAAAACCCACAAATGTGGATTTTATTGAAAGTGGTAATGTACAATGCAAGGGAATGGCAGGCTGAAGACAAGATGGCCACCGAGTAGAGGTTGCTAAGGGGGGAAGCTCAGTCTAAGACATGTAACCAAGCATTGGTAGGCAATCCTATGTAAATGAGTGTTAGGATAGTGAACCGTTAGTTTACATAGCAAATGAGCACAGTCAGTGGAGTGTAGGAGTAGGATATGGGGAGTAACAGAGTAGAAGATAGATGACATCATGAGGGGGGGTATGTATGAAAGAAGTGAAGCTCATTGGAGCAAAGTGGCATGTGTCTGCTGTCATTTAGACATCATGGAATGAGGTGTGTCAACAGGTAAGCTAGGGAAAGCCAAGAAATGGAAGGTGTATGCCGTGGATAACACCAAAGTTTCTTGTTGAGCGGGTATGCGCGCGTGTGCGCGCGTGTAAACCCGAGTAAGACAGTGTGCATGTGTGTATGTGTGAGTGCGTGCGTTTAAACCAGAGTAAGCATGTATAAGGCTGTTTAAAGAGTTGTAAGCGCATTTGCGCTGTTGTGCTCACGTTTTAACCCGAATAAGCAAGTTTTAGTCCATGTAAGCATGTGTGCGGGAGTTTTAGCTGGTGTGCGCGTGTTTGTGCTTGTGTGCACGGCACTCCCCCTGAGGAAACAGAAAGGAAAAAGGAAGCACAACAAATAGTAGGAAGCTACCAGGGAGTACAAGCAGAGCTAGCAGGTGTAAACAATGAGAGTCAGGCAATTACACAGGTAGTACACTAGCCCAGCCCAGCACTTAAAACTCAGCAAACAACTTTCCACTATGTTTTTCTCAGAGACACTGCAACACTACAGTAAGCGAATAGAAGTGAAAACTGAAAAAGCTTTACTGAGACAAAGAAATGTTAGGGGCTGCCATTGCTGTTATAAGGTGACATATGCAACATGCTGAGGGTGGTGACAATGGAAATGCTGCTGGACAACCCACAGTGAGGAGACGGAGAAGAGTGTACAGGCTCAGGGTAACCTACCAGGGGCTACATGAGCTGGAGATAGTGGAGAGCTATAGAGTGGACAGAGACTTCCTGCAGCAAATTGTTGAGCTGTGCAGGCCATGCCTCACACACAGAACTAACAGAGGGGAACCAATCCCAGTGGAAACCAAGGTATGTGTTTGCCTAAGAATATTAGCCACAGGTACCTTCCAGAGACCAACTGGTGATATGATGGGGATATCACAGGCATCAGCATCCAGGGTACTACACCAGTTCCTGGATGCCATGTCAGCACATGTCGGTGATCATGTATATTTCCCCAATTTCCATGAGGTATTGGCCAGCAATATACATCTCTTCCAGCAAATAGCGGAATACCCTGAGGTAGTGGGTGTAATAGACTGCACGCACATATGCATCAAAGCACCAGCCGGTGAGCGGGGTAGGGTCTACTTCAATCGCAAGGGCTTCCCCTCCATCAACTGCCAGGACGTGTGTGATGCCCAGGGCATAATACTGAATGTGTGTGCAGGCTGCCCTGGAAGCTACCATGATTCCCATATCTGGCATCTTATGCAGCTGTACCAGACATTTGCCATTGTGGACATCCCACATGGTCACCTAGTGGGGGATGCTGGCTATGCACTGGACCCGTGGCTGATGACACCCATCAGAAATGCACACACACCTGAACAAGAATGCCATAATGAGGCACACGCACAAACACTTAATGTAATAGAGCGTGTGTCTGGGCTGCTCAAGTCACGGTTCTGATGCCTGGACACATCAGGTGGAGCCTTGCAGTACTCACCAACTACATGTACCCAAATTGTCATGGTATGTGCTATGCTACATAATATGATCCTGTGAAAACAGCTGCAGCAGGACCAGCATAGGCCTGGCCCAAACATCCCCCCACTATTGCCAAGGCCATCACAGGCAGAGCGTGACTCGGAGGAGGAACAACCTGAGCCTGCCCCAGTAGGCAGAAGAGGCATGCACAATATGCTTTGGCCTCGGCAAAGAGACAATGCATAGCATATACACTGGCTCAGTAGGAACTCTGGAAATGTTACCCCTCTCCGACTCGCACATAAAGTAAAAGGGATGCCTAAGTTGACACTACCTGCTTCCAAACATGTGCAGGTAGTGTAGTATGTGCATCCGACATAGGGAGCCCTGCAGCACCACCTAAGGCATGAATGCCCTGAGTTAAGCAATATAAAGCAGTGCTAAACAGTAATTACCACCATGTAGTATATGCAAACAAAATCGCACACACCAACTAGCACAACTGTGGACAATGTTCTGTAATATTGGGCAACCAAAATACTGAACCACTAAACCATGATAGTATTGCAGTGGTCCACCTGTATGATGGGATGTTGATAAGTCTATGCAAAGTATTCCATGGAAAACCTGCAGGCACAGCATAATCCTTGTTGAGTTATGACACAAAGGTGAGTCCTGCAGTGAGAACAGAACCTGACTTCCAACAAACACAGTATAAATGTTAATATTGGTCATGTTCACACATATCAGCAAATGTAGTGGACCTCAGATAGCAACATACTGAAGGGTCACACTGGGCATGCTCACACACTTGAATAAATGAGACAAATGTCAGGCAACAAAACATGGAATGTCAAAACTGGGCATGCTCACACACTTAGACCATGTCTGAGTACAGCAGTGGGCCACGTATATCTGGAGTTGCATGTGTTAACCCAGGAACCTGTCACTATACAGCAATCCACCCTGTTCACACAGTTATATGACAACAGACACATCTATAATATAGTGGAACCCTGTCATAATCAAATATGTTCTGCAGATACTGAAGTTCTTCATGGAAACTGATAAAGAAAAGATGATAAAGACCTGCAAACAGTATCAGCATTAAACATTGTGCATCTTGAATATTAGCATAGGTTCAGAGGTCGATACTAGGTCATCTGCCCTAGGGCATGTACAAGCCTAGCCAGAGTGTGTTTGGCATTTGCAACCCTGTCAGATTACTACACTGTGTGTGTGAATAGTAGGTCACACAAGATAGCCCATGTACATTTATGCTAGTGTGCCTCTGTCTAGCAGGGACACAGAAGATATCCCAGGGGTAAATATACAATCACCCATACAGTTGTCAAGATGTCTCCAGTAGGTGGTCAGTGGGTGGCTCTGCCTATGTGAAACTGGGATTACATTCTGTAGTGAGTGGAGCCTCTGGGATAAGAATCTGTCCCTCCACAATGTCCTATTAACATCTTTGCTAAGGTATATGTCCCTGCATTGTGTAGCTCCAATGGAGTTGGATATCCTGAGGTGGAGCATGTCCAGTAATTCTGGTTTGGCTATAGATGTAAACAACAGGCACACATCATATCTGAGTAGGTGGTGAGTGACTGAGTAGAGCTGGAGTTACTGCATCTGAACTATGCAGGGCATCTCTGTGAGTCCCTAGATCTGCTTGGTGAGGACCGACTGTGGACAGTACAGTTGCTGCAGGTGTCAGGTAAGGTACACTCCAAATGTGGCATTGTAACCAAGCATGGATGTGATGAGTATAGGGGCACAATGATCTCACTCGATCTAGATGTGAAACCATATGGGATAAGCTGGCACACATAGAAGGTGTGTCCAACCACTTTGGCAACGTGAATGTTAAAGGCGACAGTACGAACAAGTGATGTCCCCAAATGCCTAACAACTCCTACCATATGTAATGGAGAACTACCTATGTGGTAATGTGTGGGCATGTTGTTACTCCCAAAGGGGATGACTATGCAATTAATGGCATTTAGCTGTAGGCCATGGCTAATGCACCAGTCATCCATCTCTGTGAGACCCTGATTGAGTATGCATGTGGCAGCTGGACAGTTGATCATAGCACCCAGTTTTCAGTCAAGTGCAAACATGTTCAGCCATATTCCCCCTGTGATAGCCTGTACGTAAGACAAATATATACTGAACAAGAGGGATCCCAGGACCAAGCTGTGTGGGATGACATGTGTAACTGGTGTATAGTCAGACATGGCACCTGCAATTCTGACCATGTGGGTGCTATCCCTGATCTAGGTATCAATCCATTGTGTGAGATATGTGTCCAAATTGACGCTGGTAAACCTATGCATAATGGCCCAGTGGGTTATTGTGTTGAATGGTTTTACAAGGTTCAGGTAGGGTGTGGACAGCTGTCCCTATGTCGATGGACCTGTTAGCCATTTAAAGAATACCTACAGGTTCAAGAGGCAAGATCTGCCCACAGCAATGCTGAAATGGGTAGGACACAGTGTCTGTAGGTTCCCGATGTTTATGTGTAGGAGTCCTATGACAATATGCACCATAGCTTTGCAGAACAGGCTACATAGGCTTATAGGGCAATATTGTCTGTGGTCTGTTGTGGCACCAACTCTGTGGAGCGGGACCACTGTCGCAGTATGCCATTCCTTGGGTACATATCCTGTGGTAATGCTGATATTGAACAGTGATGTAATGTGAGGGTTGTGTTTGTCATGATGCTTGTGTATGATGCAGGCTGGGACACCATCTGGTCACATTGATACTGTGATGTACACTGTGGGGAGGGCAGCACTCACCTGTTACTGTATGATGTCAGGGAGGTTATACTCTGTTGGGATGGATAGTTGCTCCTTAGGGGTGATGGGTGCGAGACATCTGTCCTGAACCTGTTTGCCAGGATATAGGCAATGCCAGTGGTTTCAGGGTAGGTTTAGTCAGTATGCAGTAACTCACAGCATATCAGTGAGTGTCCATCCAGGTTCCTGACATAAGTGAAGAATGCCGTGTGATAGTCCTACATGTCAGGTGCAATTGTCTGGTAGAAGCGGCCCTTAGAAAAGTCCATGAGTGATTGTAGCTGTCTGCTAGTACAGATCACAGATGCCTTCCCAGTCTGGGATTGTGCTCTATCATGTAGTAGCGTCCTCCTTACTTTGTACAGCTTATTAATGGCTGGTGTTTACCAGACATGCCCCCTGCCATTATAGTAGTGGGTCTTGTTGTTATCTGGGATAGCACAATCCATGAAGTCCACTAGGTGTCCATAGAATGTGTATGTAAAGGATGCAGCAGTGTGAGCCATATATGCCACTGTCTCACAATCTCTGAAGGATACCACCTTGCTTTGGTGAAGTGAGATGTTGGCTCATGAGAAGTTCACCAAGATTATCCAGGATGGGTGTGTAGAGGCTATACATATGTCCTGTGAGATACATGTATGTTCTGGCCTTACCAATGAGGGGTATATCACTGGTGTGGAACATAGATTCCCCATGTTGGTGATGAGCAGGTCCAATATGTATTCCCCCTTGGGGCTGTGCTGACTGGTTGTGCCAAAGCATACGAGTCCACAAATTGTAGTGAATGTTGGGTGAGGTTGTCGGGGCTTGAGTAGTATCCCCAGTCAATATGTTTGCATATGAAGTCACACAATATAATGGTGTCTGTGGAGACCTTCATATTCTCCATAGTTCCCACAAAAGCCGAGCGTGGTTCCTGAGTTTGGGAGTGTGTTCTGTAGAAGGCAACAAACTGAAAGGCAGTATTGCACAATGGTAGTTGTATATGTATGGTTTGTGATGCTTTGTGCAGTGCTACTAACCTGGAGGTGTGTGCATCTGTGATGTATATGGATACTCCCCCTAGTTGTGTTGCATGTTCCAAGTCTTGTTGCCAGACAGCATGGTATGAAACATAACCTGGTAGTGCTGGTGTGCATAAGCGAGCCTGAACCAGGTGTCTGTCAGTGTACAGATATTGCTCTCCTCCATACTGAGGAGAGTCCTGAGTGGCCTCAATATGAGGATAACACAACTGTTGTTGAGCAGCATTACACTTAGTTTCATATAACCTGTAATGTCTATGGAGGTGGGTCTGTCTTTTGAGCCCTGCTTAAAAAAGGCAATCTGGTGGTAGCAAGAGCCTTAGCCAGCATACCAAACTCCAAGGGTGACAGGTGCAAGCTGTCCATAGTGAAGCTATGTGGCATGTTGAGCATGTCACCATATGCTGACAGACACTGTATCCCCTATGAATGAAACAAATTTGTTAGCCAACTGTTAAATGTGATATGTGTGTCCATATACTGTGACATCATAATTGTTGGGTGTAAGATGCTAGACAAGGTCAGGGTCATACTGGCCTGGGCTACATGATCAGAGTGTACCTCTATGTATCATGTCATGTGGTCCAGGGAGTAACGTCTGAGGTTTCACACACCAGCATGGACAATGATGGTGCCAATCTTGTACCTGCTTTGGAGTGACCTGACTGCCTGTGTAATGCGGCAGATCCTGGCACCCAACAGACAGCCCAAAGTGACTATTCCCTTATCAGGGCTGGTGAGTGGTACGTCAGTGTGTCTGAACATAAGTGTATTAGGTGTGTTGTTTAGCCCGAAGGGCAGTGACTGTGTGGCACACTGACATTGTGAACTTTGTGATATGTGGGTATTGTAGCGGGGTAGCAGGTGTGTGTGTGTGCCTGCTTTGGAGGTCTCTGCTGCTTAGGTAGAGTACATTTACAGCATCCGAGTATGTCAATGTGTGCTAATGTGGTTTGAGTGCTGTTGCTAGAGGATATGTGAGACTGATATGTGGTGTGTGTGGTTACCACCTGATAGACTGTGCCAGTCATGTGTCGAGAAAGTTCAGCTCCCTGTATGTCTATATAGGTGCATCTCACACATATATCTGAGTTTCTCGGGAGGAGGAGAGGGTTGTCTGTGTACATGAGGCAGATGTGACATTGTGTCAATATCACAATATCCACCAGCTGAACTGAAGAGTACACACAAAACTGACCCCTGGATATGCCAGGATATTATCATGACATACTCTGTAGCCTGATCACAAAGGATCAGTAGGATGTTAAGCGTGTAAAAGAGTAAAACAGGGATTAGTGCTCATGTTCGTTAGTGTTTTGTAAAGTGGAGCTGAGAAGGAGTCCAGACTGAATCATGACACCTCCTTCAGCTATGTCATAAATATCAATGTACACCCATATATGTCCTGAGTTCGGGCCAACTGTACCTGAGTGTCAATGCCAACATCATGACAGGCAGGCCCATATGTACATACCCATCCCCCACTGACAATAGTCCACATCATCATACCAGGAGATATCACATGTAGAATGGATGAGCAGCTACCCCCACTGCCAAAAGCATGGCAGCAGGTGGAATACATTGATTCCCAATATGTGTCATGCACAAACTACAGAACAAACAGATCATGCACCTGAACAGCCAGCTGAGCCGTACCATCTACACAGGATGTGGAACCATTGAATGTGTCACAGCTACATATGGCAATCCCCACAAGTGTTGGTGCACAACACACCATGGGAAGTCAAGTCCAGTATGCCTATGAGGTCTGATCTGCAAGGTCATGGAGTCTATCATGGTTGCAGTCATAAACAGAGCTATTGGAAGCTGACACACACACAACCCTACCAACTGTGGTATGCTCATGTGCGGATCATGGTTCCCAAACATGCTAGACTGTTTGCAATGCAGCCACACAGGACATACATCAATGAACACATCTACACATCTGTCACATAGACTTTGAATAGCCCTTTATCAACATCCCAGACACATGTAGTATCCACAAAACCAAGAAGCTGTGCATAAATATGTTTTGACATATGACGGAATGTCAATGTATCCACAGATAGATCACACAAGGTAAGGATACTGAGGTCACGTTCAAGATATTGACACCTGCTGACCCACATGGACCATTCCCGGAATGGCATAAAACAAAGTGTACACATATCACCATGGCCAGTCTGATGATGTCACCATCCTATAAATACAGCATGAGAAGGGAAACCTGCCAGTAAAGCAAATAGCACGCCATGTAAATGCGTCTCTTCCCAGTATCATAACATAGTTAGGTAAGGGTTTGAATCCTGCAAACTGTGTGTGTGTGTGTGGGTGGGTGTATGTGTACAGTTTCCTTTGAGAGGTGTTCCCTTTTTGGAGACTGGGAAAACACAGTAAAGGAGGTACATTCCTCTTTGGAAAGTCTGATGATGTCACCATCCTACAAATACAGCAGGAGAAGAGAAACAAGCTAGTAAAGCAAATAGCTCGCTGTGTTAGTGCGTTGCTCACTAGTATCGTAACAAAGTTAGGTAGAGGTTTGAATCCTACAAACAGTGAATGTGTATGTGTGCAATTGTCTTTGAAAGGAGTGCCCTTTTTGGAGACTATGAAAACACACTGAAAGAGGTACATTCCTCTTTGGAAAGTCTGATGATGTCACCATCCTACAAATACAGCAGGAGAGGGGAAAACAGCCAGTAAAGCAAATAGCGTGTCGTGTAACTGCATCTCTTTCCAGTATCATAACATAGTTAGGTAGGGATTTGAATCCTGCAAATGCTGACTGTGTGCGTGTGTCACTGTTGGTTAACGCATTGTGGGTTTTGCTTTTACTATGGTATGACATAGTATGATGACAACAGTAAGTGCATTGCAGACATCAGGTATTTGTGTGGCAAATATATATGTGTACATGTCCCCTCAATCAGTACATAGGTGTGAAGCCTGCATACTACATGAATACATTTATTTCCATTGACAGTTGGCTGCTGCTTCTCAGATCGTAGGTCACATATGTATGTATGTGACACGGCCGTCCACTTTTGTGTTCTGTGGCCAAGGTCATCTGTGGCACACACACCCATGACAGTTACTTAAGAGTAGTGTGAGTGAGGGTATATGCCTGGGGTATATGTCAGACATGGTCATACACAACAAAGTCTGCCAAGAACGGACAGTCTATATAGGTGTATGACTGCCTTGTGGATATGCGTTCTGGCCTCTAATGTCTTATGTGATACATCTTGGGACTCCACAATACCTATGGATATGTGGATACCGAGGGACAGATGACATAACATGGGTCTGTATGTACACAATGGTACCCAACATACATGTTGAGGGCTACCACCCATGTGGTACTGACGTGATAGTATGTTTAGTACATGAGGATGACTATGCCATAGTCGGCATACTGCTATACACCATGTTTCACAAGACAGGTATATGTCTGTATGATACTCCTGTGCAGGATATGCGTCCCATCCAGGGAATGCATTGTAGGCCAATCCATGCATTCTCAGATTTGGATGGACACATCCCTAGTGTGTCTGCATGTACCAAAAAGGGCTATATGACACACAGGTGTGGTCGCATTAATGGGTGGCGGTCATCACCATTGGTTAGTGTTATAGTGTAGCATCGGAAGGATCCAATTGATACTGGGTTCCCTACTACTGTGTGTCATTTGTCAGGACATCATCCAATGATTGCTTATAGTCATGCTGTTGAGGTTGTGTATACTACCAGACTGCAAATCATTGACTGATATTAATGGTATCACCCGCAGCATAGTGTCAACCCATGTCATACACACGTCTACCCATGTTATTACATAACTGTAATAGAATGCATACTGGCCATTGAAAGATGCAATGAGATGTTAACAATATGTATGACAGGGTATGCCACACGTCCCATGTGTCTACTATGCACGTACATCCAGAGAGTGCGCACCCACCATGTTCACAGATGTACACTTGCTAATCTGTACTGCACACATCACACACGTACTGTCCACTCGCTAACACATGCTGGCAACACATCACACATCAGCCAAGTGGCACATAGGTGGATAATACATACTCAGACCTAACAGTGGTGTAAACAATGCTACATTGACAAACAGAGCTTTGATGCATAATGTCTGCTCAGATACACCTACAAGGATGTAGTTACACTTCCTTGTTGACAACTTGCTATTATTGCTACTATGCTATAGTGTCACCCTGTGCATCAGCACCATGTTAGCCTGTCCCTCCATCAATAATGCAAATGACAGGAGGCGTCACAGGTATCATCATATGCACAGGGCGTTTTGATGTTTGCCAGAGCCTGACATTGACCCATCCAATCGACATGTCTGTGTGTGTGTGTGTGTGTGTGTGTGTGTGTGTGTGTGTGTGTGTGTGTGTGTGTGTGTGTGTGTGGGACAACAGTACAGCATGGGCCAATGTTGATGTAATGTGTGTGTGCATGTGTGAGCCCTAGTTGTTTGGTTAATGTGTATATGTCTGCATGCACACAGCTCCACCATGTGGCTGCCATATACGGTGGTTTGTGGGACAGCTACAGACTGTACCTGCTTGGCTGTACAGATCACTGTCTCTGGCCATGGACACAGTACCTGTGCCTGGCAGGGTTGCTACGGACAGTATCTGGTACCATCCCTGACTGGGTACTGTC
Source organism: Protopterus annectens (assembly GCF_019279795.1). Classification (NCBI taxonomy): domain Eukaryota; kingdom Metazoa; phylum Chordata; order Ceratodontiformes; family Protopteridae; genus Protopterus; species Protopterus annectens. The sequence goes on from NC_056738.1 coordinate 243,968,177, forward strand.
ATCAGAGGCAGAGGTATGATGACTGGACCCATGTCCCTGCTGGGACTGGCCAGAGCCACATGCATGTGGTCTACTGGGATGGACAAAGGACAGGCCAGCCCCAGCATTGCTGGGGCTGGTACTGCCACTACAGGAGCGGCTGTGAACTGTGGGCCATCCGTGACCACTGCCAGCTGTTGCTGTTGCTGGCATGTGTGCATTTCGATGTCGCAACCATCCCGCACAGTCCTGGCTTGAGGAAGACAGGTTGTGGAGGGCATCTATTGTCTCCCCCGAATGTCTATCAATGACCTCGGTGTACGTCCGGATGGCACCGGCAAGGTCACGGATGCAGTCATTGAATGTGCCCTGTGCACCCTAAGTCCCTGCCTGGTGTACCGTTCCATACGTGCCTGAGCCTGCATTACAGCCTGGAACATAGTGATCGTCGTAAGACCTGTGAGGGCATGCCTGCCAGGGGCATTATGTCCAGTGGTGCTCCCCAAGAACCCCTGGACCTCCGCCTATGTGGTACCATTCTGAGTCTACGGCTATGGCTGCTGTGAGGGGATGCAAGTGCAATGGGTACCCCATTCTCATGGTTAATGCCAACTGTATGCTGTCCCTCCCCTATGGCCATTGGTGGTGAGGGATTTAATGGCAGTATGAGTGTGCGCATAGATGAGGTTGAACGCTGTGTACTGTCAATTGGCGGACCAATGACAGACCCTTTCAAATCTGCCTGTGCCAAAATACATGTGTCATCATCACCACTATCCGTGGCAGTGGCTTCATTTCGCCTGCTGCTTTCAAAAACCCCCACCTCAGCACATGTGAGAAGAAGACCAGAAACACACTTTATGGTCTGCACATGCACACATGCACACATGAACACATGAACACATGCACACATGCACACATGCACACATGAACACATGCACACATGCAGACATGCACACATGAACACATGCACACATGCTCACATGCAAACATGAACACATGCACACATGAACACATGCACACATGCACACAGGAACACAGGAACACATGCACACAGGAACTCATGCACACTCCTCACTACAGCAGATACACACACCCACAACAGAAATCCAAATCATACTCAATACTGGTTGAAGGTGGGTGACAGTATCACAAGGCAAACAGTCACGTCACATGTGTCAGCATGCAGAATAAATGTAGATCAAGTCCATGCAGTGTGAGTGTAGACAGCCATAGTTAATGACAGTGTACATGGCTGTGGTGCATGTGTGTACATGTTCAATGATTGCCTACACCCTGGAACACAATGTGTATGACATTTTTGTGCAAGTATTATAAGCTCTGCAATGTCCTGTGCACCATCACACACATGTATACATACCATGGCTGCATGTGTTATCTGTGTGTCAAATGAATTTCCATGTCTGATTGCAGTGTCTGTGTCTGAAGCAGATAACTGTGGACACAGGTGTAGCACATGCATGCTATGTACACACACGGGATGAGTGGTGCATGTATACGTGATGGGATACCAATCCTGGACATGGCCATTGTAACAGTATGGGGTGTAGTACCATTAGCCATCAACATCATGCATCATGTGGTCACTCAAGGCCACTAAACTGTGCTAGACCACCACCTAGCATGCTGTACCTGAACCGCAGTGCCATTGGCTAAGTTCACAATTACACAGCCATGTTGCACAAGGGTGTGTGAGGTGCCCAATAGGGAGCATTGCCTAATATGACTGTGTTATGTGTTGAGGAGTGTTGCACAGCCCCATGCTAGGCCCCTACCCCTCAGGTTTATTATGTGTGGTGTGTGGATGACATGTGGGATATTGAATTGTGACCTGGCAGCGGGTGTCCAGTTACACTATGTGTAGCATGTTGAGGTGTACTCCGTATGACAAACGTGTTATGTTGTGTACATGTGTGTCATCTATGCCTGTCCAATGTGCAGTACAGTGTTGCCACATTTGCGTCTGATGCTCTGTGCATTGCATGTGATTGAGGCAGCTACTGACATTACTGAGATGTTTCACATCTCACAGCAAACATGCACAGCATGCATTATGCGTAGGTGTGTTGTGTACATGGCCTACACCTCACCTATGACATGCACAGTTCAATACCACATCTAAAGTGTTAACACACTCACCAGCATGTAATGTCTGCCCTGCTGTCACACCAGAGGAACCTGCAAGAATATGACACAGTTTGTCAGTGGCCACAACTATGGCATTGCTACTGTGAGTGTGCTAAACTACAGTAGAACAACAGGCATAGGTGTACAGATACTATTCAAATTATCAGTATTGCACACAATAGGCAGCACAACTGCTAAACACAGTACACATCTCACACATGCATAATCTAACAATACAGGTAACAGTAGTCTACAGCTAGGGCATGTTACCTGCACACTCCATGTCACCATGCTGTGTGGCTCCGGCCTCCATGACGACACATGTGTGATGTTGTTGCTGCTGTAGGCCAGGAGCCACCACACTTAGCAGCAGTTCCTCCACTCTGGTGAGGGGGGATGTATGGCCACTCCACCACCTGTGGCAACCTGTTGTCTGTGGATATCAGATGCAAGCCGCCAGACATGTCTAATTAAATCACTGCAGTGATGGCGTACCTGCTCATATGTCCGGTTATGCATGCCTATGTCATTTACCTGACGAACAAGTTCTTGCCACAGTGCAGTACGCTCCTGCTGGTGCTGGCTGGCCCTGGAAAAGAGCAGGGTATAGTGCTGAACCAGGCTGTGATGGATTTCCTGTTCCTCTGCAGCTATGTAGCAGGGATTCCTGTGATGAGCCATAAGCCTGGAAGACAAATAAATGATATGTGTGAGCAAGTCATGTGGCACACTTAACATTATACAGTACAGATATCAGTTAACTGTCATATATATCATCTGTTCGTCTGTCAGAGGATACACACATTCAATACCACATATCAGTGCTCAGCCCACAACTGGCTGGCAGTGCCTGCCACACTCCATATGACACACCAGTATACACCAGTACTAGGCTCACTGTTTGGGATCCAATGCACAGCCTTGCTAGGGGGGTACATATCAAGCTAATGCATGCAGAAATATGTCATCCATTGCAATGAATGTGAAGTACAGTTACAGTATAACCAGTAACCCACCCTAGTCGTTGATGCCATACCCCTACCTAACATATGTGCACAGTTGTTAATATAGCTGGCATACTGCTGTAACAGAGTATACATGTTGCTAGGTACACACGCAAAACCTGCATCACACATGTGATTGCGGAAATGGCACAGGCATCATTACACACACATCAGACATTCATACAACACACAAATGTATGCTGACACAGATGAGCATTTCCTGTGTAACGTACAGTACTGTGTGCCCCTACTTACAGATACCTATGCCTGAGGAATATAATCTGTCCAAACTACAGGAAACACACAAGACAGTGTTACCAGGGAATGTGAACATACACCATACTGTGCTGTTTAGGTCTACAGCTTCAGGTGGTACAACAGTTTAAATGTCGGCAGAATTCACCAGCTGTACCACTTATTGAGCATACATGTATTGCTTCAGCCTATGATGAGACACCACAGTCGTACACAAGGAACTACGTCACAACATATACCATCCTACTATGTTTGCATCCCAATAATTGACACATCTTTCTCTGGCCTCACACTTAGGACACAAATGACCATAACAGAAACAACCTCACACTTAGCTATCACACTGTTACAGACCTTGCACACATTCACGTCACACTCATTCCACCTCACATAGCAGGTATTGCACTGTGTACATGGCTGTGTGCACTGTGTCATAAGTAGGTAATACGCTATTGTCCCTGGGGCTTACAGCAGCCTAGCCATATGCTACCCTGGCCTTTGACACACATGTAATTAGATTTCACTTTTTCCTGTCAACCGGATACGCAGAGGTGATTCCCAAGGCGTGTTACCTATCCCCCAGACAATCATCAGGGGTATGTCTGACATCTGCTACTGAGGAGCCTTGTTTGTTCATGCTGGGTGGTTTACACCAGAGTATGGCATATTTGCCAATAAGAGCCTATCCCTCCAGCATGCGCTGTTTAGTGAGGTTGCGGGGATTAGGGACCTAGGCCGTGTAGCCCGGTGGGATTGTGAGGTGTTGACATGGTGGTTGTCTGACTGCTATGGGTGTGGCATACATCTGCATGTTCAGCATAGGTAACCTCTGGGTGGACAGTATGCAACGCACTGTAGCTGTGGTTATGTGAGTCAGTCTGCATAGGGTATGTGTTTCAGGGCAGTATTAACCTTTGTGAGGTATGTCTGTGGCCTTTCCACTTGCTGTAGTTGTCATGTGAGGTACATACCACATGGGGCATTTTGATGAGTACATGAGAACACTGACCTATATTTCCGTACATGAGACACCGTTTGTGTTGACATGTACCACGTAGACAGATTACAAGACTAGGTGGCACTGTGAATATCAAAGGGAAGGCTACTGCCCACCTGTGTCCCATGTTCCCTTCTGACACCTTCAGTGTTACTCAGGCAACCAACTATCTGGTAGTTATTGGGTAAAGTGTTTTGGAATGGGGTATGGCACTGCAGTATCAACACTGATGTTCAGTCCATGCCTTGGTCACCAGGCACCTGTTGCAATACGTCTGACCCTGTGTCTCCCTCTCTCACTATAGATATAGATATATATAAATATATTTATATATATATATATATATATATATATATATATATATATATATATATATATAAAATATTTATATATATATATATATTTATATATCACTCCATATATAAATATATATATTTATATATATATATATATATATATATATATATATATATATATATATATCCATAGATATCCATATATATCTGTATATATATATATATATATATATGTATGTATGTATATGTCTACATATCTATATATCTATATATATCTATATCTCTATATATCTATATATATATATATATAATATATATATATATATATACTTATATATGTATATCTATATATATATATATATATATATATATATATATATATATATCTATATATATATATATATATATATATACATATATATATATCTATATATATATATATATATATATATATATATATATATATATATATGGGTCTAGGTTACAACGTCGACAGATGAGAAGACCAACAGCGAAATCACCGATGCCAGAAGATCGACGGATGAAAACACTGACGGAGAACACCGAGATGGGGAAAGGATGTGTAAGTATGCGGTAGTGACGGACGTTAGGGTGCGAAGTAAGGTAAGTGCGATGTTGACGGTCTGTAGGGGTAGGGGTGGGTTAAGTGAGTTAGGGTTAGGGCGAAGTTAGGTAAGGGTGCAGTAGTGAATGTTTTGGGTTAGGGGCGGTTAAGTGAGTTAGGGTTAGGGCGGGTTAGGTAAGGGTGCAGTAGTGAATTGTTTTGGGTTAGCGGTTATGTGAGTTAGGGTTAGGGGCGGTTTAGGTTAGTGTGCGATAGTGACGGACCTTAGGGTTAGGGTTTCGCTTAGGGTTGTGGATAGTTGTGTATGTAAGGTTTAATGTTTGTTTGTTAGGATTTAGGTGTGCTTGTGTTGTGTGTGTGGTTTTTGGTCAAGGAATTTGTTTTATTTATTGGTTGTTGTGATGATGTGTTGAGTGTGTGCGGTGTTGTGTTTGTGAACTGTCGATGATGTGGTGTCGGTGATGTCGTTGTCGATGTTGTGTGCTGTCGGTGTTATAACCTAGAACCATATATATACATATATATATATATGTATATACACATACACACACATATATATATATATATATATCTATATATCTATATATCTATATATATATATATTTATATATATATATAGTTATATATATATATATATATATATATATATATATATATATATATATATACATACTTGTAAACAGCCACTGCTGTACATATACATGCACATATATGCACATATACTGCCCACCTTTCATGGTGGGAATATCAATTATGGAACAGTTATGAGACATACAAATATGTAATAATATTGCACAGTGTTGTGCAGAATGCATTTCGCTGCCCTCAGGCCGTATAGCCATAGCAGGCCTCACTGGCTGTAACTCAGTCCCACAGCATTTAACCACCACATGACACATACCTGCACTGCTTCTGTTTTCAATGCCACACACTACAACCTACATAGATGTGTGCACATATCAACCTTCTGTGTTCTGTGCAGCGTGGAACAGTGTTTTTTAGTAGTTTTTGGATATTGTTGACTTGTTCCAACTTCGTATTTTATTTTATTCCCATAGCAACCTTCAAATACATATATATGTCCAGCCTTCACTAACAGTAGCAGTATGTCCCTTGCCCTATGCACATCTGCATATACATATAGATACAGACTGCTACCACATAAGGAGTGTTCAAAGAATGTAGAGTACCCTTCAGACACATCATTCGGATGCCAGCAAATACATCTGTGTTACATACCTTAGCTTTGTATTTCTCACCTCAGTCTGTTGTACCTGTTGATTTTTTTTTTATTGGTATAGGTTGGTGTCTTCCACTGCCTGTGTTTTTTTTTTTTTTTGTTGTTTTGGTCTGTTGGTGTCTCCAACTGCCTCTGTTTGTTGTTTTTCTTTTGTTTTGGTTGGTATCTCCAACCGCCTCTGTTTTTTTTTTTTTTTTGGTTGGTCTGACCAACTGCCTCTGTTTGTTGCTATTTATTGGGTTGGTCTCCAACTGCCTCTGTTTGTTTGTTTGTTTGTCTGTCTGTCTGTCTCTCTCACTCGCTCTCTCTCTCTATCCAGTTGCTGCAATGATATTATTGCATGTGTGGACAGCAAGTACAGGCTGCTTTTGTAGGTGTCTGCACATGTGCATGTGATGACCTCTGCATCAACTAGTGCCCACCATTTAGTGATTGCATGCAGCCTGCTGTGTGGTAATTGCAGTTCTCACTGTGATTTCAGGACACTGCTATAAAATGATAGGTTAGGTAGGCATAAGCCTTTCAGATTTGCAAGGTGGGGACGATGCTTGTTTGCTGTGGACCCTGTTGTGTCAGTCAGAAGGTTGGTATATGTCTCATATCTGAAGCTGGGTTGTAGCCAGTGAAATGCATGTTGTACTAAAACCTGACTGTTGCTTCTTCCAGTATACTCTTCTCAGTGTGTAAGTTTACTCACACCTCCTAATGCTAACACTGGATACATGGGAGTATGTACTTTCTTTTGGAATTAGGGAATTAACTGGCATACAAAAGTAGTTATTGCAATGTATTCCTATGGCTTTCCTATTTTCCCTTTACATTCACTCCTTGTAATGCATGTTATATTTCTTTATTGCAATGTATTCCTATGGCTTTCCTATTTTGCCTTTACATGCACTCCTTGTAATGCATGTTATATTTCTTTCAGCACCAAGTTATTGTATATCTGCTGTGGCTTAGTGGTACATCATGCAGACTGGTGAGTCCAAGGTGTGGGGATTAAGACTGACAAGGGTATTTTATTTTGCTGCTGAGCAATACAAGGGCCTTGTCATACAGAGTGACAAAGGCATTTTTAAGCAGTTGTAAGCGAGTTGGCGGGTGTTTGCGCGACGCTAAGTGATGCTAAGCAACACTTAGCATAGCTTTGTGTATTTTAGCAATACTAAGCTAAGCTTAGCTTAGCTGATTTTATGTTAGCAATTGTAAGCTAAGCTTGGCGTAGCTTATCATATCTTAGCAATGCTAAGCTAGGCGCACACATGTGCACACTGCTGCAAACCCGCTTACTACTGTTTACAAGTGTTCACTCCCGCTAACCTCCGCGCTCATGTCTTTGACAGAAAAGTAAATGGGGAGATAGGAAAGTGGTGATAAAGGGTGCTCAAAGAGGGGAAGACAGTCGGGAAACTATGCAACATGCTGAGGGTGGTGACAATGGAAATGCTGCTGGACAATCCACAGTGAGGAGACGGAGAAGAGTGTACAGGCCCAGGGTAACCTACCAGGGGCTACATGAGCTGGAGATAGTGGAGCGCTATAGAGTGGACAGAGACCTCCTGCAGCAAATTGTTGAGCTGTGCAGGCCACCCTCACACACAGAACCAACAGAGGAGAACCCATCCCAGTGGAAACCAAGTTATGTGTTGGCCTAAGAATATTAGCAACAGGTACCTTCCAGAGACCATCTGGTGATATGATGGGGATATCACAGGCATCAGCATCCAGGGTACTACACCAGTTCCTGGATGCCATGTCAGCACATGTCGGTGATCACGTATATTTCCCCAATTCCCACGAGGTATTGGCCAGCAATATGCGTCTCTTCCAGCAAATAGCGGAATACCATGAGGTAGTGGGTGCAATAGACTGCACGCACATATGCATCAAAGCACCAGCCGGTGAGCGGGGTAGGGTCTACTTCAATCACAAGGCCTTCCCCTCCATCAACGGCCAGGTCGTGTTTGATGCCCAGGGCATAATACTGAATGAGTGTGCAGGCTGCCCTGGAAGCTACCATGATTCCCATATCTGGCATCTGATGCAGCTGTACCAGACATTTGCCAATGGGGACATCCCACATGGTCACCTAGTGGGGAATGCTGGCTATGCACTGGAGCCATGGCTGATGACACCCATCAGAAATGCACACACACCTGAACAGGAACACCATAATGAGGCACACGCACAAACATGTAATGTAATAGAGCATGTGTCTGGACTGCTCAAGTCACGGTTCCAGTGCCTGGACACATCAGGTGGAGCCTTGCAGTACTCACCAACTACATGTACCCAAATTGTCATGGTATGTGCTATGCTACATAATATGATCCTGCGAAAACAGCTGCAGCAGGACCAGCATAGGCCTGGCCCAAACAGCCCCCCACTATTGCCAAGGCCATCACAGGCAGAGCGTGACTCGGAGGAGGAACAACCTGAGCCTGCCCCAGTAGGCAGAAGGAAGCGTGCCCAGTATGCTTTGGCCTTGGCAAAGTGGCAATGCATAGCATATACACTGGCTCAGTAGGAAATCTGGAATTGTTACCCCTCTCTGACTCGCACATAAAGTAAAAGGGATGCCTAAGTTGACACTACCTGCTTCCAAACATGTGCAGGTAGAGTAGTATGTGCATCCGACATAGGCAGCCCTGCAGCACCACCTTAGGCATGAATGCCATGTATTAAGCAATATAAAGCAGTGCTAAACAGTAATTACCACCATGTAGTATATGCAAACAAAATCACACATACCAACTAGCACAACTGTGGACACTGTTCAGTAATATTGGGCAACGTCCAGCAATGTTGGTGAATATTGAGCAATGTTGGACAAGCCTGGTCTAAGTAGGGCATAGCTGAACAAAAGCCAACATGCTCATATTTGCTTAACAGGCCCTTAAGCAGTCTGGTCTGCTCAATATGAAAATATAAAGCAGTGATTGGCCTCGAACCCAGGATACTGAGCACTACAGCCAAAGTACTGAACCATTAAAACCATGACAGTATTCCAGTGGTCCACGTGTGTGATGGAATGCTGATAAGTCTATGCAAAGTATTCCATGGAAACCATGCAGACACAGCATAATCCTTGTTGAGTTATGACACAAAGGTGAGTCCTGCAGTGAGAACAGAACCTGACTTCCAACAAACACAGTATAAATGTTAATATTGGCCATGTTCACACATATCAGCAAATGTAGTGGACCTCAGATAGCAACATACTGAAGGGTCACACTGGGCATGCTCACACACGAATAAATGAGACAAATGTCAGGCAACAAAACATGGAATGTCAGAACTGGGCATGCTCACACACTTAGGCCATGTCTGAGTAAAGCAGTGGGCCACGCATATCTGGCAGTTGCATGTGTTAACCCAGGAAGCTGTCACTATACAGCAATCCACCCTGTACGCTCAGTTATATGACAACAGACACATCTATAATATAGTGGAACCCTGTCATAATCAAATATGTTCTGCAGATACTGAAGTTCTTCATGGAAACTGGTAAAGCAAAGATGATAAAGACCTGCAAACAGTATCAGCATTAAACATTGTGCATCTTGAACATTAGCATAGGTTCAGAGGTCGATACTAGGCAATCTGCTCTAGGGCATGTACAAGCCTAGCCAGAGTGTGTTTGGCATTTGCAACCCTGTCAGATTACTACACTGTGTGTGTGAATAGTAGGTCACACAAGATAGCCCATGTACATTTATGCTAGTGTGCCTCTGTCTAGCAGGGACACAGAAGATATCCCAGGGGTAAATATACAATCACCCATACAGTTATCAAGATGTCTCCAGTAGGTGGTCAGTGAGTGGCTCTGCCTATGTGAAACTGGGATTACATTCTGTAGTGAGTGGAGCCTCTGGGATAAGAATTTGTCCCTCCACAATGTAATATCGGTGCTGAGGTATACGTCCCTGCAGTGTGTAGCTCCAAGGGAGTTGGATATCCTGAGGTGGAGCATGTCCAGTAATTCTGGTTTGGGTATAGCTGTAAACAACAGGCACACATCATATCTGAGTAGGAGGTAAGCGACTGAGTAGAGCTGGAGTTACTGCATCTGAACTATGCAGGGCATCTGTGTGAGTCCCTAGATCTGCTTGATGAGGACCGTCTGTGGCCAGTACAGTTGACGCAGGTGTCAGGTAAGGTACACCCCAAATGTGGCATTGTAACCAAGCATGGATGTGATGAGTATAGGGGAACAATGACCTCACTCGATCTAGATGTGAAACCATATGGGATAAGGTGGCACACATAGAAGGTGTGTCCAACCACTTTGGCAACGTGAATGTTAAAGGCGACAGTACGAACAAGTGATGTCCCCAAACACCTAACAACTCCTACCGTATGTAATGGAGTACTTCCTATGTGGTAATGCGTGGGCATGTTATTACTCCCAAAGGGGATGACTATGCAACTAATGGCATTTAGCTGTAGGCCATGGCTCAAGCACCAGTCATCCATCTCTGTGAGACTCTGATTGAGTATGCATGTGGCAGCTGCAGAGTTGATCATGGCACCCAGTTTGCAGTCAAGTGCAAACATGTTCAGCCATATTCCCCCTGTGATAGCCTGTACGTAAGACAAATATATACCGAACAAGAGGGATCCCAGGACCAAGCTGTGTGGGATGCCATGTGTAACTGATGTATAGTCAGACATGGCACCTGCAATTCTGACCATGTGGGTGCTATCCCTGATCTAGGTATCAATCCATTGTGTGAGATATGTGTCCAAATTGACGCTGGTGAACCTATGCATAATGGCCCAGTGGGTTATTGTGTTGAATGGATTTGCAAGGTTCAGGTAGGCTGTGTGGACAGCTGTCCCTATGTCGATGGACCTGTTAGCCATTTAAAGAATACCTACAGGTTCAAGAGGCAAGATCTGCCCACAACAATGCTGAAATGAGTAGGACACAGTGTCTGTATGTTCCCGATGTCTATGGTAGGAGTCTTATGACAATATGCACCATAGCCTTGCAGAACAGGCTACATAAGCTTATAGGGCAATATTGTCTGTGGTCTGTTGTGGCACCAACTCTGTGGAGAGGGACCACTGTCGCAGTAAGCCATTCCTTGCATACATATCCTGTGCTAACTCCGATATTGAACAGTGATGTAATGTGAGGGTTGTGTTTGTCATGATGCTTGTGTATGATGCAGGCTGGGACACCATCAGGTCACATTGATACTGTGATGTACACTGTGGGGAGGGCAGCACTCACCTGTTACTGTGTGATGTCAGGGAGGTTATACTCTGTTGGGATGGATAGTTGCTCCTTAGGGGTGATGGGTCCGAGACATCTGTCCTAAACCTGTTTGCCAGGATTTAGGCAATGCCAGTGGTTTCAGGGTAGGTTTAGTCAGTATGCAGTAACTCACAGCATATCATTGAGTGTCCACCCAGGTTCCTGACATGTGAAGAATGCCGTGTGATAGTCCTACGTGTCAGGTGCAATTGTCTGGTAGAAGCGGCCCTTAGAAATGTCCATGAGTGATTGTAGCTGTCTGCTAGTACCGATCACAGATGCCTTCCCAGTCTGGGATTGTGCTCTATCATGTAGTAGCATCCTCCTGATGTTGTACAGCTTATTAATGGCTGGTGTTTACCAGACAGGTCCACTGCTATTGCAGTAGTGGGTCTTGTTGTTATCTGGGATAGCACAATCCATGCAGTCCACTAGGTTTCCATACAATGTGTATGTAAAGGATGCAGCAGTGTGAGCCATATATGCCACTGTCTCAGAATCTCTGAAGGATACCACCTTGCTTTGGTGAAGTGAGATGTTGGCTCATGAGAAGTTCACCAAGATTACCCAGGATGGGTGTGTAGTGGGTATATGTATGTCCTGTGAGATACATGTATGTTCTGACCTTACCAATGAGGGGTATATCGCTGGTGTGGAACATAGATTCCCCATTTTGGTGATGAGCAGGTCCAATATGTATTCCCCCTTGGGGCTGTGCTGGCTGTTTGTGCCAAAGCATATGAGTCCACAAATTGTAGTGACTGTTGGGTGAGGTTGTCAGGGCTTGAGTAGTATCCCAGTCAATATGTGTGCATATGAAGTCACACAATATAATGGTGTCTGTGGAGACCTTCATATTCTCCATAGTTCCCACAAAAGCCGAGCATGGTTCCTGAGTTTGGGAGTGTGTTCTGTAGCAGGCAACAAACTGAAAGGCAGTATTACACAATTGTAGTTGTATATGTATGGTCAGTGATGCTTTGTGCAGTGCTACTAACCTGAAGGTGTGTGCATCTGTGATGTATATGGATACTCCCCAGAGTTGTGTTGTGTGTTCCAAGTCTTGTTGCCAGACAGCATGGTATGAAACATAACCTGATAGTGCTGGTGTGCATAAGCAAGCCTGAACCAGGTGTCTGTCAGTGCACAGATATTGCTCTCCTCCATACTGAGGAGAGTCCTGAGTGGCCACAATATGAGGATAACACAACTGTTGTTGAGCAGCATTACCCTTAGTTTCATATAACCTGTAATGTCTATGGAAGTGGGTCTGTCTTCTGATCCCTGCTTAAAGAGGCACTCTGGCGGTAGCAAGAGCTTTAGCCAGCATACCAAAGTCCAAGGGTGACAGGTGTAAGCTGTCCATAGTGAACCTACGTGGCATGTTGAGCATGTCACCATATGCTGACAGACACTGTATCCCCTATGAATGAAACAAATTTGTTAGCCAACTGTTAAATGTGATATGTGTGTCTGTATACTGTGACATCATAATTGGTGGGTGTAAGATGCTAGACAAGGTCAGGGTGATACTGGCCTGGGCTACATGATCAGAGTGTACCTCCATGTATCATGTCATGTGGTCCAGGGAGTAACGTCTGAGGTTTCACACACCAGCATGGACAATGATGGTGCCAATCTTGTACCTGCTTTGGAGTGACCTGACTGCCTGTGTAATGCAGCAGATCCTGGCACCCAACAGACAGCCCAAAGTGACTATTCCCTTGTCAGGGCTGGTGAGTGGTATGTCAGTGTGTCTGAACATACGTGTTGCCTATTACAAGTCTATTAGGTGTGTTGTTTAGCCCGAAGGGCAGTGACTGGGTGGCACACTGACATTGTGAACTTTGTGATGTGTGGGTATTGTAGTGGGGTAGCAGGTGTGTGTGTGTGTCTGCTTTGGAGGTCTCTGCTGCTTAGGTAGAGTACATTTACAGCATCCGAGTATGTCAATGTGTGCTAATGTGGTTTGAGTGCTGTTGCTAGAGGATATGTGAGACTGATATGTGGTGTGTGTGGTTACCTTCACCACCTGATAGACTGTGCCAGTGATTGGTTGAGAGAGTTCAGCTCCCTGTATGTCTATATAGGTGCATCTCACACATATATCTGAGTTTCTTGGGAGGAGGAGAGGATTGTCTGTGTACATGAGGCAGATGTGACATTGTCTCAATATCACAATATCCACCAGCTGGACTGAAGAGTACACACAAAACTGACCCCTGGATATGCCAGGATATTATCATGACATACTCTGTAGCCTGGTCACAAAGGATCAGTAGGATGTTAAGCATGTAAAAGAGTATAACAGGGATTAGTGCTCATGTTCGTTAGTGTTTTGTAAAGTGGAGCTGAGAAGGAGTCCAGACTGAATCATGACACATTCTTCAGCTATGTCATAAATATCAATGTACACCCATATATGTCCTGAGTCCGGACCAACTTTACCTGAGTGTCAATGCCGACATCATGAGAGGCAGGCCCATATGTACATACTCATCCCCCACTGACAATAGTCCAAATCATCATACCAGCAGATATCACATGTAGAATGGATGAGCAGCTTCCCCCACTGCCAAAAGCATGGCAGCAGGTGGAATACATTGATTCCCAATATGTGTCATGCACAAACTACAGAACAAACAGATCATGCACCTGAACAGTCAGCTGAGCCGCACCATCTACACAGGATGTGGAACCATTGAATGTGTCACAGCTACATATGGCAATCCCCACAAGTGTTGGTGCACAACACACCATGGGAAGTCAAGTCCAGTACGCCTATGAGGTCTGATCTGCAAGGTCATGGAGTCCATCATGGTTGCAGTCATAAACAGAGCTATTGGAAGCTGACACACACACAACCCTACCAACTTTGGTATGTTCATGTGCGGATCATGGTTCCCAAACATGCTAGACTGTTTGCAAGGCAGCCACCCAGGGCATACATCAATGAACACATCTACACATCTGTCACATAGACTTTGAATAGCCCTTTATCAACATCCCAGGCACATGTAGTATCCACAAAACCAAGAAGCTGTGCATAAATATGTTTTGACATATGACAGAATGTGAATGTATCCACAGATAGATCACACAAGGTAAGGATACTGAGGTCATGTTCAAGATATTGACACCTGCTGACCCATATGGACCATACCTGGAATGGTATAAAACAAAGTGTACACACATCACCATGTCCAGTCTGATGATGTCACCATCCTATAAATACAGCAGGAGAAGGGAAAACAGCCAGTAAAGCAAATAGCATGCTGTGTAAATGCGTCTCTTTCCAGTATCATAACATAGTTAGATAGGGGTTTGAATCCTGCAAACTGTGTGTGTGGGGGGTGTATGTGTACAGTTTCTTTTGAGAGGTGTTCCCTTTTTGGAGACTGGGAAAACACAGTAAAGGAGGTACATTCCTCTTTGGAAAGTCTGATGATGTCACCATCCTACAAATACAGCAGGAGAAGAGAAACAAGCTAGTAAAGCAAATAGCACGCTGTGTTAGTGTGTTTCTCACTAGTATCATAACATAGTTAGTTTGAGGTTTGAATCCTACAAACAGTGAGTGTGTATGTGTGCAATTGTCTTTGAAAGGAGTGCCCTTTTTGGAGACTGTGAAAACACACTGAAAGAGGTACATTCCTCTTTGGAAAGTCTGATGATGTCACCATCCTACAAATACAGCAGGAGAGGGGAAAATAGCCAGTAAAGCAAATAGCGTGTCGTGTAAATGCATCTCTTTCCAGTATTATAACATAGTTAGGTAGGGATTTGAATTCTGCAAATGCTGACTGTGTGCGTGTGTCACTGTTGGTAAATGCAGTGTAGGTTTTGCTTTTACTATGGTATGACATAGTATGATGACAACAGTAAGTGCATTGCAGACATCAGGTAGTTGCGTGGCAAATATATATGTGTACATGTCCCCTCAATCAGTACATAGGTGTGAAGCCTGCTTACTACATGCATACATTTATTTCCATTGACAGGTTGCGCCGCTGCTTCTCAGATCGTAGGTCACATATGTATGTATGTGACACGGCCGTCCACTTTCGTGTTCTGTGGCCAAGGTCATCTGTGGCACACACACCCATGACAGTTACTTAAGAGTAGTGTGAGTGAGGGTATATGCCTGGGGTATATGTCAGACATGGTCATACACAACAAAGTCTGCCAAAAATGGACAGTCTATATAGGTGTATGACTGCCTTGTGGATATGCGTTCAGGCCTCTAATGTCTTATGTGATACATTTTGGGACTCCACAATATCTATGGATATGTGGATACCAAGGGACAGATGACATAACATGGGTCTGTATGTACACAATGGTA
This sequence comes from Protopterus annectens, assembly GCF_019279795.1. Taxonomy (NCBI): domain Eukaryota; kingdom Metazoa; phylum Chordata; order Ceratodontiformes; family Protopteridae; genus Protopterus; species Protopterus annectens. Next base: position 243,984,290 of record NC_056738.1, read on the forward strand.
CCCAACATACATGTTGAGGAATACCACCCATGTGGTACTGACGGGATAGTATGTTTAGTACATGAGGATGACTATGCCATAGTCGGCATACTGCTATACACCATGTATCACACAACAGGTATCTGTCTGTATGATACCCTTGTGCAGGATATGCATCCCATCCAGGGAATGCATTGTAGGCCAATCCATGCATTCTCAGATTTGGATGGACACATCCCTAGTGTGTCTGCATGTACCAAAGGGGGCTATATGACACACAGGTGTGGTCACAGTAATGGGGGGCGGTCATCACCATTGGTTAGTGTTATAGTGTAGCACCGGAAGGATCCAATTCATACTGGGTTCCCTACTACTGTGTGTCATTTGTCAGGACATCATCCAATGATTGCTTATAGTCATGCTGTTGAGGTTGTGTATACTACCAGACTGCAAATCATTGACTGATATTAACGGTATCGCCCGCAGCATAGTGTCAACCCATGTCATACACACGTCTACCCATGTTATTACATAACTGTAGTAGAATGCATACTGGCCATTGAAAGATGCAATGAGATGTTAACAATGTGTACGACAGGGTATGTCACATGTCCCATGTGTCTACTATGCATGGACATCCAGACGGTGCGCACCCACCATGTTCACAGATGTACACTTGCTAATCTGAACTGCACACATCACACACGTACTGTTCACTCACTAACACATGCTGGCAACATATCACACATCAGCCAAGTGGCACATGGGTGGATAATACATACTCAGACCTAACAGTGGTGTAAACAATGCTACATTGACAAACAGAGCTTTGATGCATAATGTCTGCTCTGATACACCTACGAGGACGTAGTTACACTTCCTTGTTGACAACTTGCTATTATTGCTACACTGCTATAGTGTCACCCTGTGCATCAGCACCATGTTAGCCTGTCCCTCCATCAATAATGCAGATGACAGGAGGCGGCACAGTTATCATCATATGCACAGGGCATTTTGATGTTTGCCAGAGCCTGACATTGACCCATCCAATAGACATATCTGTGTGTGTGTGTGTGTGTGTGTGTGTGTGTGTGTGTGTGTGTGTGTGTGTGTGTGTGTGTGTGAGAGGGACAACAGTACAGCATGGGACAATGTTGATGTAATGTGTGCGTGTATGTGTGAATCCTAGTTGTTTGGTTTATGTGTGTGTGTCTGCATGCACACAGCTCCACCATGTGGCTGCCATATACGGTGGTTTGTGGGACAGCCACAGACTGTACCTGCTTGGCTGTACAGATCACTGTCTCTGGCCATGGACACAGTACCTGTGCCTGGCAGGGGTGCTAAGGACAGTATCGGTTACCAACCCTGACTGGGTACTGTCATCAGAGGCAGAGGTATAATGACTGGACCCATGTCCCTGCTGGGACTGGCCAGAGCCACGTGCATGTGGTCTACTGGGATGAACAAAGGACAAGCCAGCCCCAGCATTGCTGGGGCTGTTACTGCCACTACAGGAGCGGCTGTAAACTGTGGGCCATCCCCGACTACTGCCAGCTGTTGCTGGCATGTGTCCGCGTCGACGTCGCAACCATCCCGCACGGTCCTGGCTCGAGGAAGACATGTTGTGGAGGGCATCTATTGTCTACCCCCACCATCTATCAATGACCTCGGTGTACGTCCGTATGGCACCGGCAAGGTCACGGATGCAGTCATTGAGAGTGGTGTAATGTGCCCTCTGCGCCCTAAGTCCCTGCCTGGTGTACCGTTCCATACGTGCCTGAGCCTGCATTACAGCCCAGTACATAGTGATCATCATAAGATCATCATAAGACCTGTGAGGTCATGCCTGCCAGGGGCAATACATCCAGTGGTGCTCCCCCAAGAACCCCTGGACCTCCGCCTATGTGGTACCATTCTTGGTCTATGGCTATGGCTGCTGTGAGGGGATGCAAGTGCCATGGGTACCCCACTCTCCTGGTTAATGCCAACTGTATGCTGTTCCTCCCCTATGGCCATTGGTGGTGAGGGATTTAATGGCAGTATGAGTGTGTGCATAGATGGGGTTGAACACTGTGTACTGTCAATTGGCGGACTAACGACAGACCCTGTCAAATCTGCTTGTGCCAAAATACATGTGTCATCCTCACCACTATCCGTGGCAGTGGCTTCAGTTCACCTGCTGCTTTCGCCAACCCCTACCTCAGCATGTGTGAGAGGAAGACTGGAAACACACGTTATGGTCTGCACATCCACACATGCCCACATGCACACATGCACACATGAACACATGGACACATGAACACATGCACACATGCACACATGCACACATGAACACATGCACACATGCACACATGAACGCATGCACATATGCACACATGAACACATGCACACATGCAGACATGCAGACATGAACACATGCACACATGCACACATGCACACATGCACACATGAACACATGCACACATGCACACATGCACACATGCACACAGGAACACATGCACACAGGAACACATGCACACTCCTCACTACAGCAGATACACACACACAACAGAAATCCAAATCATACTCAATACTGGTTGAAGGTGGGTGACAGTATCACAAGGCAAACAGTCACATCACATGTGTCAGCATGCAGAATAAGTCCATGCAGTGTGAGTGTAGACAGCCATAGTTAATGACAGTGTACATGGCTGTGGTGCATGTGTCTACATATTCAATGATTGCCTACACCCTGGAACACAATGTGTACAAGCACACGACATTTTTGTGCAAGTATTATAAGCTCTCCAATGTCCTGTGCACCATCACACACAGGTATACATACCATGGCTGCATGTGTTATCTGTGTGTCAAATGAATTTCCATGTCAGATTGCAGTGTCTGTGTCTGTAACAGATAACTGTGGACACGTGTAGCACATGCATGCTATGTACACACATGGGATGAGTGGTGCATGTATACGTGATGGGATACCAATCCTGGACATGGCCATTGTAACAGTATGGGGTGTAGTACCATTAGCCATCAACATCATGCATCATGTGGTTACTCAAGGCCACTAAACTGTGCTAGACCACCACCTAGCATGCTGTACCTGAACAGCAGTGCCGTGGCTAAGTTCACAGTTACACAGCCATGTTGCACAAGGGTGTGTGAGGTGCCCAATAGGGAGCATTGCCTAACATGACTGTGTTATGTGTTGAGGAGTGTTGCACAGCCCCATGCTAGGCCCCTACCCCTCAGGTATATTATGTGTGGTGTGTGGATGACATGTGGGATACTGAAGTGTGACCTGGCAGCGGGTGTCCAGTTACACTAGGTGTACTCCGTATGACAAATGTGTTATGTTGTGTACATGTGTGTCAACTATGCCTATCTGATGTGCAGTACAGTGTTGCCACATTTGCGTCTGATGCTCTGTGCATTGCATGTGATTGAGGCAGCTACTGACATTACTGAGATGTTTCACGTCTCACAGCAAACATGCACAGCATGCATTATGCGTAGGTGTGCTATGTGTACATGGCCTACACCTCACCTATGACATGCACAGTTCAATACCACATCTAAAGTGTTAACACATTCACCAGCATGTAACGTCTGCCCTGCTGTCACACCAGGGGGACCTGCAAGTATATGACACAGTTTGTCAGTGGTCACAACTGTGGCATTGCTACTGTGAGTGTGCTAAACTACAGTAGAACAACAGGCATAGGTGTACAGATACTATTCAAATTATCAATATTGCACACAATAGGCAGCACAACTGCTAAACACAGTACACATCTCACACATGCATAATCTAACAATACAGGTAACAGTAGTCTATAGCTATGGCATGTTACCTGCATGCTCCATGTCACCATGCTGTGTGGCTCCGGCCTCCATGATGACACATGTGTGATGTTGTTGCTGCTGTAGGCCAGGAGCCACCACACTTAGCAGCAGTTCCTCCACTCTGGTGAGGGGGGGATGTAAGGCCACCCACCAGCTGTGGCAAGCTGTTGTCTGTGGATATCAGATGCACGCCGCTGGACATGTCTAATTAAATCACTGCAGTGATGGCGTACCTGCTCATATATCTGGTTATGCATGCCTATGTCATTTACCCGACGAACAAGTTCTTGCCACAGTGCAGTACACTCCTGCTGGTGCTGGCTGGCCCTGGAAAAGAGCAGGGTATAGTGCTGAACCAGGCTGTGGTGGATTTCCTGTTCCTCTGCTGCTGTGTAGCAGGCATAGGTGTACAGATACTATTCAAATTATCAATATTGCACACAATAGGCAGCACAACTGCTAAACACAGTACACATCTCACACATGCATAATCTAACAATACAGGTAACAGTAGTCTATAGCTATGGCATGTTACCTGCACGCTCCATGTCACCATGCTGTGTGGCTCCAGCCTCCATGATGACACATGTGTGATGTTGTTGCTGCTGTAGGCCAGGAGCCACCACACTTAGCAGCAGTTCCTCCACTCTGGTGAGGGGGGGATGTAAGGCCACCCACCAGCTGTGGCAAGCTGTTGTCTGTGGATATCAGATGCACGCCGCCGGACATGTCTAATTAAATCACTGCAGTGATGGCGTACCTGCTCATATATCCGGTTATGCATGCCTATGTCATTTACCCGACGAACAAGTTCTTGCCACAGTGCAGTACACTCCTGCTGGTGCTGGCTGGCCCTGGAAAAGAGCAGGGTATTGTGCTGAACCAGGCTGTGGTGGATTTCCTGTTCCTCTGCTGCTGTGTAGCAGGGATTCCTGTGATGAGCCATATGCCTGGAAGACAAGTAAACGATATGTGTGAGCAAGTCATGTGGCACACTTAACATTATACGGTACAGATATCAGTTAACTGTCATATATAGCATCTGTTCATCTGTCAGAGGATACACACATTCAATACCACATATCAGTGCTCAGCCCACAACTGGCTGGCAGTGCCTGCCACACTACATATGACACACCAGTATACACCAGTACTCGGCTCACTGTTTGGGATCCAATGCACAGCCTTTCTAGGGGGGTACATATCAAGCTAATGCATGCAGAAATATGTCATCCATTGCAATGAATGTGAAGTACAGTTACAGTATAACCAGTAACCCACCCTAGTCGTTGATGCCATACCCCTACCTAACATATGTGCACAGCTGTTAATATAGCTAGCATACTGCTGTAACAGAGTATACTTGTTGCTAGGTACACACGCAAAACCTGTATCACACATGTGATTGCGAACATGGTGCAGGCATCATAACACACACATCAGACATTCATACAACACACAAATGTATGCTGACACAGATGAGCATTTCCTGTGTGACTTACAGTACTGTGTGCCCCTACTTACAGATACCTATGCCTGAGGAATTTAATCCGTGCAGTCTACAGGAAACACACAAGACAGTGTTACCAGGGAATGTGAACATACACCATACTGTGCTGTTTAGGCCTACAGCTTCAGGTGGTACAACAGTTCAAATGTCGGCAGAATTCACCAGCTGTACCACTTATTGAGCATACACGTATTACTTGAGCCTATGATGAGACACCACAGTCGTACACAAGGAACTACGTCACAACATATACCATCCTACTATGTTTGCATCCCAATAATTGACACATCTTTCTCTGGCCTCACACTTAGGACACAAACGACCATGACAGAAACAACCTCACACTTAGCTATCACACCATTACAGACCATGCACACATTCACATCACACTCATTCCACCTCACATAGCAGGTATTGCACTGTGTACATGTCTGTGTGCACTGTGTCATAAGTAGGTAATATGCTATTGTCCCTGGGGCATACAGCAGCCTAGCCATATGCTACCCTGGCATTTGACACATATGTAATTAGATTTCACTTCCTCCTGTCAACCGGATACACAGAGGTGATTCCCAGGGTGTGTTACCTATTCCCCAGACAATCATCAGGGGTATGTTTGACATCTGCTACTGAGGAGCCTTGTTTGTTCATGCTGGGTGGTCTACACCAGAGTATGGCATATTTGCCAATAGGAGCCTATACCTCCAGCATGTGCTGTTTAGTGAGGTTGCGGCGATTAGGGACCTAGGCCGTGTAGCCCGGTGGGATTGTGAGGTGTTGACATGGTTGTTGTCTGACTGCTATGGGTGTGGCATACCTCTATATGTTCGGCAGAGGTAACCTCTGGGTGGACAGTATGCAATGCACTGTAGCTGTGGTTATGTAAGTCAGTCTGCATCGTGTATGTGTTTCAGGGCAGTATTACCCTTTGTGAGTTATGTCTGTGGCCTTTCCACTTGCTGTAGTTGTCCTGTGAGGTACATACCACATGGGGCATTGTGATGAGTACAGGGGAACACTGACCTATATTTCCGTACATGAGACATCATTTGTGTTGACACTTACCACGTAGACAGATTATAAGACTAGGTGGCACTGTGAATATCAAAGGGAAGGCTACTGTCCACCTGTGTCACATGTTCCCTTCTGACACCTTCAGTGTTACTGAGCCAACCACCTATTTGGTAGTTAGTGGGTGAAGTGTTTTGGAATGGGGTATGGCACTGCAGTATCAACACTGGTGTTCAGTCCATGCCTTGGTCACCAGGCACCTGTTGCAATACGTCTGACCCTGTGTCTCCCTCTCTCACTAAATATATATATATATATATATATATATATATATATATATATATAATATAAACAAATATTTATATACATATATATTTATATACCACTCTATATATACACATATATATATATCTATATATATATATATATATATATATATATATATATATATATATATATATATATATATATATATATATATATATATATATATATATATATATATATATATATATATATATATATATATATATATATACATATATATATATATATATATATATATATATATATATATATATATATATATATATATATATATATATATATATATATATATATATATCTCTATATATATATATATATATATATATATATATACATATGTATACACACATACTTGTAAACAGTCACTGCTGTACATATACATGCACATATATGCACATATAAAGCCCAACTTTCATGGAGGCATACAAATATGTAATAATATTGCACAGTGTTGTGCAGAATGCATTTCACTGTCCTTAGGCCATATAGCCATAGCAGACATCACTGGCTGTAACTTAGTCCCACAGAATTTAACCACCACATGACATATACCTACACTGCTTCTGTTTTCAATGCCACACACTACAACCTACATAGATATGTGCACATAGCAACCTTCAAATACATATATATGTCCAGCCTTCACTAACAGTAGCAGTATGTCCCTTGCCCTATCCACATCTGTATATACATATAGATACGGACTGCTACCACATAAGGAGTGTTCACAGAATGTAGAGTACCCTTCAGACACATCATTCGGATGCCAGCAAATACATCTGTGTTACATACCTTAGCTTTGTATTTCTCACCTCAGTCTGTTGTACCTGTTGATTTTTTTTATTGGATTAGGTTGGAGTCTCCAATTTCCTCTGTTTGTTGTTTTTCTTTTGTTTTGGTTGGTGTCCCCAACCGCCTCTGTTTTTTTTTTTTTTTTGGGTTGGTGTGTCCAACTGCCTCTGTTTGTTGCTATTTATTGGGTTGGTCTCCAACTGCCTCTCTTTGTTTGTCTGTCTGTCTGTCTCCCTCACTCTCTCTCTCTCTCTCTCTCTCCATTTGCTGCAATGATATGATTGCATGTGTGAACAGCAAGTACAGGCTGCTTTTGTAGGTATCTGCACATGTGCATGTGATGACCTCTGCACCAATTAGTGCCCACCATTTAGTGATTGCATGCAGCCTGCTGTGTGGTAATTGCAGTTCTCACTGTGATTTCAGGACACTGCTATAAAATGATAGGTTAGGTAGGCATAGGCCTTTCAGATTTGCAAAGTGGGGATGATGCTTGTTTGCTGTGGACCCTGTTGTGTCAGTCAGAAGGTTGGTATATGTCTCATATCTGACGCTGGGTTGTAGCCAGTGAAATGCATGTTGTACTGAAACCTGACTGCTGCTTCTTCCAGTACACTCTTCTCAGTGTGTAAGTTTACTCACACCTCCTAATGCTAACACTGGATACATGGGAGTATGTACTTTCTTTTGGAATTAGGGAATTAACTAGCATACAACAGTAGTTATTGCAATGTATTCCTATGGCTTTCCTATTTTCCCTTTACATTCACTCCTTGTAATGCATGTCATATTTCTTTATTGCAATGCATTCCTATGGCTTTCCTATTTTCCCTTTACATTCACTCCTTGTAATGCATGTTATATTTCTTTATTGCAATGTATTCCTATGGCTTTCCTATTTTCCCTTTACATGCACTCCTTGTAATGCATGTTATATTTCTTTCAGCACCAAGTTATTGTATATTTGCTGTGGCTTAGTGGTACATCGTGCACACTGGTGAGTCCAAGATGTGGGGGTTGAGACTGACAAGGGTATTTTATTTTGCTGCTGAGCAATACAAGGGCCTTGTCATACATAGTGACAAAGGCACTTTTCAGCAGTTGTAAGCGAGTTGGCGGGGGTTTGCATGACGATAAGCAATGCTAAGCGACGCTTAGTGTAGCTTATTGTATTTTAGCAATACTAAGCTAAGCTTAGCTTAGCTTATTTTATGTTAGCAATAGTAAGCTAAGCTTGGCGTAGTTTATCATATCTTAGCAATGCTAAGCTAGGCGCACACATGCGCACACTGGTGCAAACCCGCTTACTACTGTTTACAAGTGTTCACTCCCGCTAACCCCCGCGCTCATGTCTTTGACAGAAAAGTAAATGGAGAGATAGGAAAGTGGTGATAAAGGGTGCTCAAAGAGGGGAAGACAGTAGGGAAACTAGCTTGGGTTGTACACGATGGGTGTGGAGAAGGTCCATAGCTGCCCATTTCTTTACCAGCAACAGCTGTGCATATGCAATACATTAGCTGGGATATTTGAAACCTTCCACCCTTGAGAGAGTGGTGAGGACATCTAAGTATGTTGTACTACCAATTATGAATATCAGGCACATGCACTGTTTGTGAACTGCTATACTGTCATTAGTGCGTTACTCACATCTGAGCAGTTTGTGGTTTGTGTTGGCATTAGCACAGTCTGCTCTGGATGACTGGACATATTTCTGTACTATGTATGCCTACCTACACCCTTGGTTGTGCCTGACTACACGGGTATATAGTACCTTTGGGTAGGGGTGCAGAGCTGCAGTGTGCATTATTTATTATTGTGTGATGTTTATCTTACTGAACATGCAGAGTTGCTGTGTACCTGTAAGTCTATGAAGGCTTGTAGTCTGTCTGAGTAGCTTCCACCTGTGGACATATCCAGATGGCAAACAGAGGTCAGCCTAGTATTCTTTGACTGTGCACCACAGCAGTCTTTTCAGCACCTGAACAATGGTATTGTCACAGGTGGTTGCTAGCAGTACATGGCTACATCCTTTGCTATTTCTGTGTTGTACTTCTACATAAGGGCATGCTTGTGGGATTCATTCTACAGCTATTTTCAGAGTGTGTAACAGCAGACAAGCTGATATGCCTGTGTGTTTCTGACTCTTCCAGGCCTCAGATACTCTCACATATATATTTGAACAGCCTCAGGGAAAGGTACATATAACTGGGATACTCCTGTGATATAGTTCAGACATTTTTCTGTTCAGACTTTGGGTGATTCAGAACATTTCTATTACTACACCTTTTCTGATGTGCAAGCGGTGTCTACTCTCACTTATTGACATTTGTTATGAAGTGAGATTCAACACCTTTCTGCCTACTGTTAGTACATTTCACAGGGAGTCAGAGGGGCACAGCTAACATTTGTTTACAAATCAGGGTCATTACTGTAGAGCAGTCACTGTTGGGAGGTCTGGCCTGTGGCCTATGCTAATATGCCAGTGTGTATCCTGCTCTGATACTGTGTGGGGTTTGTAAGCTGCTGCTATAACCTTATTCCCTACTAGCATGGCTGATTCTCTTTTCACAGTCATATCATGCAATTCAACAACACCTGCTGGCTAAGGCCGACAGAACAAGATTTGTGTTATGCCATTCTTATTTTCCCTTTACATTCCCTCATGGTAATCCATGATAAATTGCTTTCCGCACTAAGTTATCGTATATCGGCTGTGGTTTAGTGGCGCTTCATGCAGAATGGTGAGTCCAAGGTCCCGAGTTCGAGACTGACAAGGGTATTTTTATTTTTCTGCTGAGCAATACAAAGGCCTTGTCATACAGAGTGACTAAGGCACTTTTAAGCAGTTGTAAGCGGGTTGGCATGGGTTTGCGCGATGCTTAGCAATGCTTAGCTAAGCGCACACAAACTCACACTCGCGCACCCCTGCTAACTACTGCTTAAAAATGCTTACTCCTGCTAACCCCCGTGCTAATTTCTTTTAAAGAAAAGAAAATGGGGAGATAGGAAAGTGGTGAAAAAAAGTGGGCACAGAGAGTGTCAGACAGTAGGAAAACAAGCTCTGAATGTGCAGGAAGGGTGTAGGGAAGACCCATAGCTGCCCATTTCTTTAACAGCGACAGCTGTGCATATGTTGAAAATTTGGAGTGAGTTTTGAGACCTTCCACCCCTGAGAGAGGGGTGAGGACAACATAGTTTGTTGCACTGCCAGTTAGAATTATCGGTGTACATGTCATTTGGACATGTATGCAAAATGGGAAGCTATGTATGGGGCGTAATTTTTTTTCGGGTACAGATTGCCCTTTTTTTTCAGGTGAGAGTTGTAAGTGAGGTAGGGGAAATAGGTATATTTGGGGAGGTAGGTTGGGGAGGTAAACAGACAAGACAAACAAGATGCATACAGTGGTGGAATTTGACACATGGGGTGGGTGAACACAATTGACGGGGAAGGTATTTGGAAATCGCAAGCCCATGAGCCCAGAGATGGTAACAGTGGAACTGAGATCCCCACCCATGGGCAGTCACCACTGCACCTTCACAGCCCCGGGTGTGGCTGTGCTGGGGGCTGAGTAGGACAGGCAGGCTCACCCATGAGATGCGCCACTCTCGCCTCAAGCTGGCATAGGGGATCAGCGACTGAACGCTGGATCTCCCTACGCACCACAGCCCAGACCCTTTGAAGTGGGACGGATGGCCCTTCTCCACCTACGCTTGCACAGGGGATGAGCCCCATCCCCTGCAGTGCTTCCACCCAAAGGTGGCACAGGACCAATGGAGGAGGGGAGTCCGGGCTGGGCACCAGAGCCGCTAGTGACAGGTGCACTCGCCAACTGAAGAGGGACAGGTGGGTCCGCTGGGACCGGCCTTCCCATACGTTCTGTGATTCGGTGTGTTTCATTACAACGTAAACAACAGCATTCCAGATTAGTTGTAACAGCATGCAGTAATATTCCCATTAACCCAACACACCACAGTTCCAACAGTTGAACAGCAAACATAACACATGCATATATTGAACAACAGTGGTTATTTCACCCACATGCAGGGATGATTGGTAGCAAGAGGCCACCATGAACATGGTGTTTGAACATGGCACATGCATCAACATGAGTGCATATATTTATGGAACAATAGGACATATATCCCGACAAATATTTAAGATTACACATACCAATTGAGGTGCAGAGTTGCATGGTTTATGCACAAACAGTAGGGTGTAGAAAAAACCTCCATTAACATCTTATAAACACTTTTACTCTACACTACATTCCTAGTGACTGCAGGTGTATATTTCCTACATATATTATTACACTTGCCACCATGCATTAGGTTGTGTAGTGGGTTTGGCTAGTTCAATCTATACTTGACCTATATCTCACATACTAACTGTCCAGGATGCAGATGTTACTGCTACATATTTCATGGCTGCATTTATATTTCTTTATCTACATACCTGGATGTTTTCACATGACATTTTCACTTCTAATTGTACAGAACCCTGCATTTATTGAAGCACACTTACATTTCTGGGGAACATATTTGCATGCTACGCGTGTGCCAGATTTACTTATGCATGCCAGCCAGTAACTGACTGTTGAGGACTGTATATTTACTTCACAGCTACTAGCACTTCCATCACCCACTTTAGATGGGACTGCAGAACTCTGGATTGCCAGCACTTTCTAACACATTACTATTTGTATAATGCAAAGGTACAACAACATTTCATACTAAGTGAAACATACACACTCTGGGTTTTAAACCTTTATTAATGACATTACACACTTTTCCACAGGCTCACTCCTTTATTTGTTTTAGCGGTATATATGGCAGACATGTTCACGACATATTATACCTTTATTAATAGGTTAGCACACCTATTATTTTATATGACAGTACCTGCAGAGATATTATTCCAGACATTTGTTACCTTTCTTAATGGGTTACTATACTCTTTTTCTGCCTCTCTAACGTTTTTATCTGACAGTACATGCAGAGGACTTATTCAGTCCATTTTATGGCTTTATTATTGGACTACAACACTTTCTTTCATGCTCTCACCCATATTTTATATAACAATACATGCAGAATAATCACTAACCTGCCTGGCGGCACAGCCTTAGCAGCCTATCAGCATAGACTTGCTGATTCGTAACACGGCCACCTGCAGCTGTAAAGTAAATGAAGGGATATTGAGACATTCCTATCCGTTATACATACTCCATTTTAAATCCTTATATACTGCATTCCATGGCTACATACTCAGTTGTGGGGCATCCCGCATCCCATGGGCCTCCTGTATCCACTGGTTCAGGTGGTCCTCCTTTCGTCTCTTCAGGTCCGCATGATGGTGATGGACCTGCTCACCAGTCCGGGGAACACCTGTGGCACTGGTGAGGTCATGAGCTAACCTGTTCCAAGTCTCTGCCTTGTACTCCATCCCTTGGAACTGGCCCTGCAGGAGTCTTGCTTCGTGACGGTGGACTAGGAGCCAAACCATGTATTTGGACTCTTCTGTATCCCATCTCTGCACTCAGAAGCGCACTCCCTCTCCAACACCAGACATTCTGACCCTAGATGTGAGCTACAATCAGTCATGGCATGTATTCCCACCTGTGGGGCTTAAATATGCCGCATTTCCCGCATTTTTTTTGTGATTGGCCATTTTGTAAAATTCTCGGCTGACTGCAGACCTGCTTAGTAATGGTTAAACTACCATTCCTAAGTTTATGTATGTAAATACTGGCTGCTTCCTCTATGTTGTCATGGCTTAGTGGTTCTGTACTTTGATTATGATGCAAAGGGTCCTGGGTTCAAACCTTGTCATTCTTTTATTTTAATACTGTCTAGACAGGCTAGGGGGTGTGGCTGCATTTAAGCAACTTAGCTCTACGTTGCTCCCCTGTGCCCTATGGTGCCCTGGTTGGCACAGCGCGCACATCCGTGCAAACACATTGCGCTGGGTAAAGCATTTTTAAATGTTGGGCAACTCTGTTGCACTGGGTAAAGTGCTATTAAACTATGGGCAACTCTGTTTAGCTGGATAAAGCGCTATTAAACTATGGGCACCTCTGTTTAGATGGGTATAGTGCTATTAAACTATGGGCACCTGTGTTTAGCTGTGTAAAACATTGCTTAACGGTAGGCTATTATATATCTGGGTCTTTTCAAAATATATATTTTGTTCGCTGATACATTGGCCATGTCACTGCTTTTAATAAAATTTTAATCATATTTGTCTGGTATTATTTCAAATACTGATTTAAAACATAAATAAGAAGGTGAGTGGTGGGACCCGAACCGTGAATGCCTTCTCTTTGTGCATATGCTCTATCATTACGCTACTGCTATTTGTTTTAACTTGCATAAGTAGTTCTTATATACTCTTCAATGTCACAATTGCTAACTGTGGTTAAGCAATGGGCACACCCATGCAAACATGCACAAATATGGGCAGCTATATCGTAATTTAAAAAAAAAAATGTTTCCATTTTTTAACTCTGATGGGGTTTTACAGTGTCAGGGAGTGTGGTGTTGGGTGCAAGTACATTTGAGCAGACTCTCTCTTGTCTGTTGACATTATGCTTTTTAAAACCTTGCAGGGGCATAGACTTTTAGACTGCTCGGCAGTCAGACTCGCCCCCTGCTTGCCTACTCAGTCCGTGTAAGAGTTACGGATGAGTCAGCGTGCCCTCATGAATATTCATGGCACACTGACGTCATACCATTCAGCTGCAGCCTCCGAGTAAGACATATTAAGTCTTACACGGAGGTTTCGTGAATCCGGCCCTACATGTATGTCAGGTTATTGAGGCGAACAAGTGGAGCCAATCACAGTCTCTCACTTCAGTTATATCCTTATTCATTTCCCCATTCCATCTCCTGCAGAACCCAGGTAACTAGTCAAACCTGGGTCTTGAATTGCAAAAGTCAGAGCCTTCTCTGTCTTTGCCACTGAAGCTGGCTAAATGAAGACTGATTTTTGCACTTAGTGTAGAACAGATTACTGTACTGAAAATAGTGGAAAACAAAAAATAGATGATGTAAAGCATATCAACCGCTAGTAGCAGTAAAAGCCATCCATAAAGGAAACTAAAACAGCTTCACTACTTAAAAGGAAGCAAAACAGTTCCACTACTTAAATATCTAAGCACCTATCCAGGCATGTCTAAAGGTCAATTCCCTACACTCCTATTAACCTGGTGAACCTGGGCATCCTGAGGCAATGTAGCAATTGCCAGGTCAGTTTCCTACACTTTCTCCTATTAACCTGGTGAACCTGGTCATCCTGAGGCAATGTAGCAATTGCCTCATGTACATAGACAACCCTTTCTTCCTACCTCCAAATGCACCCACTTGTGAGAGATGCATGTACATAACCAAACTAGAGGCCACACCCCCTCAAACCCAGACTGGGCTAGCCAGTCAAGAGGAGAAGGTAGACACTAACATCACACCTCATAGAACACCAGCATCACACACCACCACACCTTTCACATAGTAACACAAAACACACACACACTTTTGGAGGCTCTCAACAACAATCTGCCCAAACAACAAAGACCTCCGAGGCAGAAATGCAAGCAACCATCTCATCCAAACACAACCCCCAAGACACATAGCCCACATAAACAGTGTGTCTATCAGCCTAAGCCCCTATGGCAAAACACTTTACCCAATACACTAGTCATAAGTGACTCAGTAGTAAGGCACACTGACATCCCACCCACTAGGTTGAATAAGGAGAAGGTTACGGTCAGTTGCCTGTTGGGTACCAGGATTCACCACACAATGCAGGCACTTGGGTCTCTCCACAACAAGTACAAATATGACTCTGTCATTGTCCATGTTGGTGTGAATGACCTAAAACATACCTCCCTGGACTACATGAAAAGAGACATGGAGGAGCTCTCGGATCTTGTAGCCCAGGCAGGTATGACCCTAGCCCTGAGTTGCTTCCTACCATTGCCTAGAATGATACCACAATACGAATGAAAAATGATTGATTTCAACAATTGGCTAAATTTTTGATGTCACTCAAAGCGGATCCAATATCTGTCTGCCTGGGATGACATGATAGACAGATCTTGATGCTTTGGCAGAGATGGTATGCATCTGTCATCCCTGGGAATATAGATACTGGCTAAGGCTCTTGCCACCACTATAGTGCCTTTTTTAGGCAATGCCCTGAAGACAAATTTACAACCATAACAACTGCAAGCAAACACAACCTAAGGGTTACGCTACTCAATGCTTGAAGCCTAAATCTCAAAACAGACTCGCACGAGTCACTCCTTAAACTGGAGAACATCGACCTCTGTGCAGTAACAGAGACCAGGTTCAAGGATCCGGAGAGCACCCCAGAGCTACGAGGCTACACTGCATATCACACATTTTGGCCTGTAAATCTGGACTAAAGCCCAAAAGGAGGTGTGGACTGCAGCCCTTAAAGCGGTGGTGAATCCATCTTCATAAAGGATAAACAAACCTCCAGACTGGTTGCCCAACATAATGCATCCAAAATACTACAGGTACAACTAACACTGGACAAAACTGCAATCCAGGTTGTAGCCTGTTATAGATCCCCCACAATGTCCCAAGATTCCACTCCACATTCGTGAACACTCTGGAAAGCATTAAGGTTCAACCTAATACCCTTATACTGGGAGACTTTAACTACCCCTCCATTAGCCGGGAGAATTACTCCTGTTCCAACTCTTTTGCCCAATAATTTCTGGAATTCATTAATTCCAATGCCCTGGACCAGCCCATTCTTTCCCCTACCAGAGGTAGGAACATTTTTGACCTGGTCATTACAAACATGGGCGATCGCTGCTCTACACCAGTAATCAACTCTTCCCTGGTGAGATCTGATCACAAGTTAATCACAGTCAATATCCAACTCCCACTCTCACCGCTCATGAAGGAAACCACAGAGAAGAACTTTTCCAAAGGAAATTTTGAGCTTCTAAAGGCAGAACTGTAAAACTTCATGTCATCCATGCAAATGGGGAATGGATATATGGCTGCCGAATCATAAACCAAGGCACTCTATGAGCACTTACACAAGTGCATGGATCAGGCCATACCAAATAGAACCAAGATCATGTCCTCCAAAATAAGGAAGCCAATCTGGTGATCCTCTGTTATTAACAAACTCTACAACCGAAGGAAAAAATTGTTGCAGAAAAGGGTAAATTCCCAAGACTGAAAAAATTCCCTTGTGAATCTCAGCAAAAAACTGAGATCCCTCATCAAATCCTCCAAAGCTAGTTATGAAAACAACATTGCTACAGATGCTAAAGACAACCACAAGGCATTCTTTAGCTATATTAAGAATCTGCATAACAATGCACAGAAGTGCTCTGAGCTATTGCACAATGGCACCACTTATACTGAACCAACAGATATTGCCAATATCTTGGCCAATAGGTTCAGTACAAATTTCACCCCTCTCTTACCCCCTAAAGGGCTCATCCCAATACCTGAGGACTGCCAAATCCCTAATATCATGGCTGCACAGGTAGAAGTCACACTATCCAAAGCCAAAAATACAGCTTCCATGGGACTTGATAATATACCTGTGTTCTATACAAATTGCAAGGAGAACTGGCACCACACCTGAGTGCCTTATTCAACCACAGCCTCACTTCAGACTTCGTTCCCACCGAATGATGTACTACCATAGTCATTCCACTCCACAAAGGAGGAGCGACTACTGACCCTGGAAACTAACTCCACATCAGCCTAACATGCCTGATCTGTAAGGCCATGGAATGCATTGTTATGGACCTCATAAACAGGGATATAGGGAACCTTCAAACCCTGGAACCTCACAGTTTCGGTTTGTGAAGGGCAGATCATGTCTGCTCAACCTGATAGACTTCTTTGAATCTGTCACCAGAGGGGTCAATGAAGGCAAGGCAGTCCATACAGCCTACCTCAATCTAGCCAAGGCCTTTGACACCAACCCTCACTCAGGGATCATTGGCAGACTCACTATCCTAGGCATTAACCCCTATGTCATAAGATTGGTTGCCAACTAGCTCATGGACAGAACCCACATGGTGAAAGTAGCAGACTCCAAGTCCGACTTCTGGGTAGTTGCAACTGGAGTCCCACAGGCTTCTGTCCTGGGTCTTCTCCTGTTTAGTATCTACTTCTCTGAAGTTCAGGCCAACACTGAGGGACTCTGGTTAACCAAATTTGTGGATGACTGCAAACTGGGAGCTATTATTGATTCTCAAGCTAATGTAGACATCCTACAAAAAGGTCTCTCAGACACCAACAACTGGTGCCAGAACCATGGTCTTAAGCTCAATGCTAAATAGTGCATCATCATCCCCTTTGGGAAAAACATAGTGCCCACAAACTACCACATTGACGGTAGCCCTCTCAACTCCCAAAGTGTGATAAGGGATCTGGGAACACAGGTAGATAGTGACCTTTCTTTCGACAAACGTGTTGCCACAGTAGTCAGGAAGTCCTTCTATGTAGCACACCTCATTACAAATGGCTTTTCATCCAGGAAGAAAGAAGTCATAATCCCCCCTCTACTTATCCCTTATTAGACTCATTATAGAGTACAATGCCCCATTTGGCATGTACCTCACTAAACACCTACAACTGGAGAGGCCACAAAAATTCCTCACAAAGAGGATCCTAGGACTCAAACACATGCCCTATACACACAGACTTATAAAACTCCAGCTATACTCTGTCTCATATAGCCTACTTAAAGGCGATCTCTGCTTGACCTACAAAGCCATGTCTGACCCAGTGTTGCTAGACATGCTTCATCTGAAAAATTCTTAGTCCCTCCACACCACACACTCCAAAGACCTCAACCTCATCACCACAATAAACAGAACCTGCTGGAGGGACAGGTTCCAAACCCAGAGACTTCCCATGCTCTGGAATAAACTCACCATTCATGTCAAGCAGAACACTTCACTAGCCCTCTTCAAGAAAAATATTGACAAGTAGATGGGTAACAGGAAATTCACCCCAGGGATCCAACAGCCTTGCTCGATAATGGCACAAAGAACTAACGTCTGGCAACAGGACGACTGGGAATATTCTTTGGCTAGCCTAGTGTTGGCTTCAGGGCCATTAGCCTAGTACTCACCTATAACCCTAAGAACCTATGAACATACATAAGAATTGGATAACTAGTCAATGAAACTAAAGTAAGCTTGAGAGAAAAAAGAGGGTTAAGGGTCTCCTTAAAGCTGAGAGAACTTATGCCAAACCATAGCCTCATTGATATAAATATCTGAAAATTATATTGTTTTTGCACAAGAACTGAAATCAATATTAAACTCTGATGGTATATTCCACTAGCCAAATCAAAAAGTAAAGGAAGCTCACCAAAAAGAAGAAAACAAGAATAAGGTATACTAGTAAGTCAAGATAGAATCGCCATAGCTACTGTTCCACACTCTCATCTCATGCATGCCAAGGTTCAACTCACTTTATCCCTGTTTTTATCAGGAGTAAAAATTGCTTTAGATTATAAATTAACAGTTTGCTCAACATATTTTTCCTGCTGTATTTTCACTATCTTATTCCTATGTCTTTTATCACCCAGATTCACTGCCCAAATGAATGATTAATTACACAATGAATTCAAATCCATTTGAAATCAGATAAAGAACAGACACTTAGGCTTAAATAAAAAATATTTATCAACCCTCTATCACCTGAACTTCTAAGCAAATGATATAAACACAAAATGTCAGAATAATAATTACAAATGTTTTTAATGAATATTTTGCATCAATTACTTCTGTTCAGGACCAAAATCAAGTAAAATTTCATATTCTGTTAGTGGATGCTTGCCCATCAATTTCAAATGACATAGTGCGGAAATCACTTAGTAGAAGGAAAGGACTACATCTACAGAGCCTAACACCATACCTGATATTGAAATAATTAATATAAAACTTGTATTGTTCATATTTTGAAAGACATATTTAATAAATGCTGTATTAGGTACAGTGCCTAATTCATAGAAGCAATCACATTTAAGCCTAATATATAAAAAGCTGAAGAGTTAATGTAAAGAAATACAAGCTTATTAGCTTAAAATGCATTCTTGGGAAATGTTTAGAGAACTGCTTAACTGACCTAACAAAATAGTCCTACGGGACTTCAGGATATTAACCAGCATGGCTTTATTTGAGATAGGTCTACTCTTTCAAATCTACTAGAGTTTTATATGTTTTGCATCTAGGAAGAAATAGGTCATCATCTCTCTCTACTCTTCCCTCATTAGACCAATCACCAAGTATAATGCCTCATTTGGCATGTACCTCACTAAACATCTGCAACAGCTGGAAAGGCCACAAAAGTACCTCACAAAGAGGATCCCAAGCCTTAAACACATGCCCTACATGGACAGACTCAAAAAACTCCAGCTATTCTCTGTCTCATATCATCTACTAAGAGGTGATCTCTGCTTGACATACAAAGCCATGTCTGACCCAGCCCTGTTAGAAATGTTACACCTAAAGAAATCCCAATCCCCCCACACCACAAGCTCCAGGCACCTTAGCCTCATTGTCACAATCAACAGAACATGCTGGAGGGATAGGTTCAAAACCCAGCGACTGCCCTGCTCTGGAATAGACTTCCCATAAATTTCAAGCAGAGCACCTCACTAGCCCTTTTCAAGAGAAATCTTGATGAGTGGATGGGAAATAAAAAGTTCACCCTGGTGATCACTCCTGTGAGTCTACTTGATAGAGACACCAGGAACTAATGGCGGCATGATGCCAGAGCACTTCTATGGGCTAGGATTGTAAAGGCTCCAGGGCCGTTGGCTTAGTATACACCTATGAACCTATGAACCTATAAACAAATCAGTATGGCAAATGACTGAGGTTTGTGACTGGGGTGATCTAAGGTCTTTGAGACTTTGGGCAGGATTCACGAAGGCTTGCATGGAGTGTAAGAGACGTGTAACACTCCATGCAAGCCTTGCAATCCAGGAACAGCCCTAAACTCCATGTAAGAGACCAGCTAAAACGCCTCTTACATGGATTGGGCGTGGATGTGATAAATACCTCACTTGCAGCCGAAAGGTATGCAAATGAGGTATATTAGCGATCCACGAAGCAGAAACCAGCCCGTTTAAGAGATGTTTTAGCTGCAGAAATGTACTCAGTTGACAACTGAGTACGTTTCTGCAAAAATCACAACG
The DNA here is from genome assembly GCF_019279795.1 of Protopterus annectens. Classification (NCBI taxonomy): domain Eukaryota; kingdom Metazoa; phylum Chordata; order Ceratodontiformes; family Protopteridae; genus Protopterus; species Protopterus annectens. Next base: position 244,004,953 of record NC_056738.1, read on the forward strand.
GAGCCATATCAGCTCCAAATAAAGGGTGCATATGTGTCAGGCAGCATGCCAATGGCCAAATATGTGGCCATTGGCAAGGCAACCTGATGCAAAAATTATAAAAATATATATATTTTTTTTTTTTGGCGATCGCCGATGTTTAAATGCAGCACAGCCCTCCGCAAACGGGTTGCGCTGTATAAAACATAAAAATGAAGGTTATAAACCCACAAATGTGGGTCTTATGCAATACATGGAATGACAATGCAGGGACCAGCAGACCAAAAACAACATGGCCACCGTGTAGTGGTTGCTAAGGGGGGAAGCTGAGTCTAAGACATGTAACTAAGCATTAGTAGGCAATCTCATGTAAATGAGGGTTAGGATACTGAATCCCACAGTCACATAGCAAATGAGCACATTCTGAGTAGTGTAAGAGATACATAATGGGGAGGAATAGAGTGGGAGATAGGTGACATCACAGGGGGGAATTGTAGAACGAAATGCAGTTCATTGGAGGTCAGTGTAACATGACAGATGTCAGACACATATCATGGAAAGAGGAGTGCCACAAGATAAGCATGGGAAAGTCTAGAAATGGAAGGTGTACACTGTTACCTACACCAAAGTTTCTTGCTGGGCGTGCATGCGGACGTGTGCGCACGCCATGAAGAGCGAGTAGGGCAGTGTGCGCACGTGTAAGGCAGACTGAACATGTGGGAGCATGTTGGTAGATGTTTAACACTGTTTGCACTGGTGTGCGTGTGTGTAGGGCAGACTGAGCATGTGGGAGCCTGTTGGCAGAGTTCTAACACTGTTTGCGCTTGTGTGCACGCGTTTTAACCCGAATAGGCAGATCCTGAACCGTGTAAGCATGTGTGCACGCGTGTAAGCCACTGTGAGCATGTTTCTGCTGGTATGCACGCTGCTCCCCCTTGAGGAAACAGAAAGGAAAAAGGAAGCAACAGAATTAGTAGGAAGCTAGCAGGGAATACTGCTGGAGCTAGCAGGTGAAAACAATTAGAAGCAGGCAATTACACAGGCAGAATAGTATCCCAGCCCAGCACTTAAAACTCTGCAAACAGCAGTGCAGGATGTTTCTCTCAAGAGACACTGCAAGACAGGAGTAAGCTATTAGAAGTGAAAACTGAAAAAGCTGAACTCAGAGCAGAAATGTTAGGGGCTGCCATAGCTATCATAATGAGACATAGGCGACTTGCTGAGGGTGGTGACAATGCAGATGGTGCCAGACAACCTACAGTGAGGAGACGGAGAAGAGTGTACAGGCCCAGGGTCACCTACCATGGTTTACATGAGCTGGAGATAGTAGAGCGCTATAGATTGGACAGAGAGCTCCTGCAGCAAATAGTTGAGCTGTGCAGGCCACGCCTCATACACAGAACCAACAGAGGGGAACCCATCCCAGTGGAAACCAAGGTATGTGTTGTCCTAAGAATACTAGCAACAGGTACCTTCCAAAGACCAACTGGTGATATGATGCGGATAGTACAGGCATCAGCCTCCAGGGTACTGCACCAGTTCCTGGATGCCATGTCAGCACATGTCAGTGATCATGTATACTTCCCCAATGCCCGTGAGGTATTATCCAGCAATATGCATCTCTTCCATCAAATAGCAGAATACCCTGAGGTAGTGGGTGCAATAGACTGCACACACATACGCATCAAAGCACCAGCCGGTGAGCGAGGTAGGGCCTACATTAACAGAAAGGGCTTCCCCTCCATCAACTGCCAGGTCATGTGTGATGCCCAGGGCATAATAATGAATGTGTGTGCTGGCTGCCCTGGGAGCTACCATGATTCCCACATCTGGCATTTGACGCAGCTGTACCAGACATTTGCCAATGGTGACATCCCACACGGACACCTAGTGGGGGATGCAGGTTATGCACTGGAGCCATGACTGATGACACCCATCAGAAATGCACACACACCTGAACAGGAACGCCATAATGAGGCACATGCACAAACACGTAATGTAATAGAGCATGTGTTTGGCCTGCTCAAGTCATGGTTCCGGTGTCTGGACACATCTGGTGGAGCCTTGCAGTATGCACCAACTACATGTACCCAAATTGTCATGGTATGTGCTATGCTACATAATATGATCTTGCGAAAACAGCTGCAGCAGGACCAGCATAGGGCTGGGCTAAACATCCCCCCACCATTGCCAAAGCCATCACAGGCAGAGCATGACTCGGAGGAGGAACAACCTGAGCCTGCCCCAGTAGGCAGAAGGAGGCGTGCCCAGTATGCCCTGGCCTTGGCAAAGAGGCAACGCATAGCACATACACTGGCTCAGTAGGAACCCTGGGAATGATACCCCCTCTGACTCACTCAAATAATAACAGGGATGCCTAAAATGACATGACCTGCTCACAAACATGTACAGGGAGTGTAATATGCGCATCCGACAGAGGCAGCCCTGCAGCACCACCTGAGGCATGAATGCCATGTGTTAAGTAATGTAACACCATGTACTATATGAACACCTGAGGACCCTGACTAACATCCACCCTCACCAAGCATGAAGCCACAATGGGATGATCAATTGCAATAACTGGCTGAAGTAATGCAGTTAGTCAAAGGGGAGCCAATGTGTTCCAGCCTGGGAAGACATGTGGAGCATGACATGATGCACCACCTGCTAGGGGTGGCGTGCACCTATCAGTCCAGGCCCCATGGATACTGGCAAAGGCTGTCAGTACCCACAGCATGCCCTGAATAGGTAAGTCTCAAAACACAAACCCACCTTCATAGGTACCACAAGGGATAGGAACCTAGATGTAATGCTACCCAATGCCAGAAGTGTAAACAGCAAGATGTGTGCAGTGTAAATGCACACAGTATGAAGAATGTAGATATCAGTCCTGTAATAGAAAACTGGGTCAAGGCTCACATCAGCACCCTAACACTACCAGGTCACACCTCATACTGTGCTGTACAGCCGCAAAACGTGGAACAAGCTACAAAAGGAGGGTGACTAGCAATAAATGTCAAGGATAACCACACCCCCATGTTGGTACCACAATGAGAAGCAGCATGGATTAGCCATGGTCAAATACCAATGGCTAAAACCACCTCCCAGTATATAGCCTGCTGCAGACTACTGTCCTAATACCAGGAACTGCACCTGGCCTATGTTGGAATATATGAATATATCAATCCCCCCAAACCACATTATATTGCTTGACTGAAAATACCCAGACATACACTGGGAGCATTATAATAGCACCAACACAGTAGGAGAAAAGTTCCCAGAATCCATAAACCAAAATGCCCAGGAACAACGTACCACTCCCACAAGAGGGATAAGCATACTGGATTTGATAATCTGCAACATGTGTACTGGATGGCAAGATGAGAAGTGTATCCCTCACTGGTAAGACCAGACTATAGAGTAATCACACTTGATATACACATCCTGACCACAGTCCCTGGCCAGAAACCCACAGTGAAAAACATGTGTAAAGCATAGGTTGCACCCCTCCAAACCGATGTGGAATCCATGAAAGGCCCTGTGCAAGTGCAGAATATGGGACACACCACAGAATATGTTATACAGGCATTCCATGAACACAGCCAGGAATGCTTGGAGTATGCAATCAGAAATAACAACAAGACACAATGCCATACACGCAGGCATCTGCCATGCTGGACTCCAGCCATTACCAAACCATGCAAGAGAATGAGGAAGCTAATACATGATAGAGCAAACATAAAAAGGGAAGTAATCACTGATCAGTAGTATGGCAATAAAATATGTCCACACATACAATCCACTAAGGCCAGCCACAATAAGTAGAATCTGTGAATCCAGAGGCAATTTGACACCTGCCCCAAGTACACAGACAACCCACAACTCCCCCCCAATAAATACAAATATATGTGAGAGATGCAGCCATGTATCCAAACTGGAGGCTGAGCTCCCCCAAATCAGTACTGTCAAAACTAGTCAGGAGGAGAAGGTAACCGCATACACCACAAACCCAGTCCCACATATACCTATCACAACTGTAAATCAAACACATAAACACAGAAAACATTCCCGGAGGCCCTAATTACAAACACACCACACCAACAGATGCCTCCAAAGCAGATCCCGAGCAACCACAACCTCCAAACATAGCACATGCAACACATAGTACACAAAGCTGGTGTGCCAAACAGTCACAGGCCAGAAGGAGGAACAACATGCCTGATACAGTTGTAATAGGTGTCTGTATAGGCAGACACACTGCTGTCCCACTCACCAGACTGAACAAGGGAAAGGGTACAGTAAGCTGCCTGTAGGCTGCCACAATATGCCACATAACACAAGTACGCAGGTCAACCCACAGCAAGCAGAAATATGATGCACTCATTGTCCATGCTGGTGTGAATGAACTGAGATGTACCTCCCTGGACTACATGAAAAGAGACATGGATGAGCTCTCTGAGTATGCACCCCAGACCGGTATGACACTGGCCATTTGCAGCATCCAACCCTCACCAAGAATGATGCCACAGTACAAACACAGAATGATCAGCTTTAACAGGTGGCACAGTTACAGCTGTCAGTCCAAGAGGGTCTAATGTCTGTCTGCTTGAGATGTCATGCATGACAAGCCATGCTGCTGTTCCAGGGATGGCTTTCACCTGTTACCCCTGGGCGTCTGGATACTGGATAAGGCCTTTGCCACCTCCATAGAGCCATATGTAGGCAAGGCCAAAAAGACTACCCACCACCCTAGAAAACATAAGTGGTAAGAAACATAAGGGTAATGCTGACCAATGCCAAATGTGTAAACTGCAATATGCATGCCCCTGAGGCACTTCACAGTATGGAGAACATCGATGTCTGTGCAGTGACAGAAGCCTGCTGCAAGCCTACTGATAGCACACCAGCACTACCAGGTTATACCACATAGCATGCGTTATGGCCCCAACACCTGGACCAAAACATCAAAGGAGGGGGAGTATCCATATTCAGCACAGACACCCATACGGCCAGGTAACTGACAATGCACAAAGCAGCGGAGACCACCCAAGTGCACCTAAGTGTAGTCAAAACTGCTGTACAGTCTGTAGCATGCGACAGACCACACTCTCACACACAAGAACTCCACCCAGACATCCTGAAGACACTGGACAGTATGAATGTCCCACCAAATACCAGACAAGGTACTCACAAATTACCACATAGGTGGTAAACCATTATGTATGCAAGGAGTAATCAGGGACCTAGGGACACAAGTCGACAGTAATCTGTCATGTGACACTCACAATGCCAATGTGGCTAGGAAGATTGTCGATATTGGACACCGTATCATGAAAGGATTCACATCTACATCAACAGAGGTCACTGTGCCCCTGTACTGTTCCCTTATCAGACCCATAATCTAGTACAATGACTCATATGGGATGTACCGTACATGACACCTGCAGCAGTTCGGAAGACCTTAAAGGTACCCCACCAAGAGGATAAAGGGTGTCAAATATATGTCATATGCTGCCTGGCTGTAGACACCCCAGCTGAATGCAGTCACAGACTGCCTACACAGAGGCATTGTATGTCTGTTGTAGAAGGCCATGTCCAGCACAGGAGTAATGGACATGCTCCACCACAGGAAATCAAAGCCATTGGAGCTGTGAGAGTGACAGATGTCAGCCTCAACACATAATGAAATAGGATGTGCTGGAGGGACAGATACATAACCCAGAGGCTCCCCACACCCAGAAACAGGATCCCAATCCATGTTAGGCAGAGCCCCTCACTGGCACCCCTCAACAGGAATATTGCCAAGTGGATGGATGATCGTACATGTACACTGGGGGTCTTCACTGTGTCACGACCAGACAGAGGCACAGTAAAGAAAATCATAAATGGCCATAATAGTCACATAGCAAGGGGCATCGAAAGATACACACACACTCTGGCCCTAGGGTGGATAGCCTAGTATGAACCCATGAATCTATGAAGATACAAATTGTACAGGACACAAAGGATAATCACAAGGCTTACTTAACTGATGGTAGGAACCATGTTGGGAATCCACAGATATGCTCCGAATCACACAGATATTACAAACAACATACCAAACACACACACATATTGCCAACATACAACCTGACAGGTGCAGTGCAACCCCCTCCCCCAGAATGCAAAATATCTATCCCAGCAGACTGCTGCTCCCCTGACATTGCAGATGATGAGGTAACAGCCATCATCTGCAAAGCAAAACACACAGCAGCAAAGGTATGTGATGGTGTCCTGGGCTGAGGCCAACATGGACTCCAAGAATAATGGAATGCCAAATCACACTACTGCCCAATGTCAGCCTTACCATAGGATATGTACCCAAAGAGCAGTGTACAACAACAGTGGTCCTTCACAACAAAGGTGTTGCCTGAATGGATACTACAAACTACCACCCCAGGATCCTGACAAGCTTGGTCTGCACAGCTATGGAAAGGATCAGTATGTACCGCAGACATAAAGCTATTGTGGACCTACTGATACCGGACTCTACACAGTGTGGCTGTCGTAACTGCAGATCCTGCCCCTAAACATGTTTGACCCATTTGAAACAGTCATTAAGGTCATTGATGAGGGCAATGTGGTCCACACAGCGTAGCTGGACCGTGCATATGCTTCCAGACAATACCCTACGAGTTCAGTATGGATATGTTCACCAGCTTAAATATATACCCCTATGTCAGTAGAGGGGTTGCAAACCAGACCAAGGACAGAACTGACATGATCAGACATGCTGCATCCATGTCAGACTACAAAGAAGATATGAGTGGCATCCCACAAGGCTTGGTCCTGGGACCCCCCGTTCCATATATATGTCCCATAGGTATAGGCCAACATGGAAGGGCTGTGACTGAACATGTATACCGAGTACAAACAGCCCACCATATCCGACCCCCAGCTGACACAAGCAACCCACAAAAGGGCCACCTAGAAACAGACAACTGGAGCCATAGCCATGTCAGCAAGCTAATTGCAGAACTGTGTATAGACAACCACCATGGATATACAGTAAGTGCCCACAAATTACCAGACAGGTGTTAACCCATTACATACCTAACATGTGATGAGAGACCTGGGGACACAAGGTGATAGATATCCTGCACTGGACAAACGTGGCTGTAGTGTTCACAGAAACATACCATATACCCACCCAATCATTAAGGTTGTCAGATGTAGATAAGAGGAGGTCACTGTGGCTCTGCAGTCATCCTTCATCAGCGTCACAATTTACTACAATAGCCCCTGTAGGATATACCTCAGCAGACACCTCCATCAACTGTAAAGTCCACAACAGTACCCCACCAGGAGTAGCAAAGAGCATGAACAGATACCATGTGTTGCCTGAGTAAACAAACTGCAGCTCCACACACTGCCATACTGCCCAGCCAGAGACAAGCTGTGACTGATGTATGAAGCCATGTCCAAGCTGGAATCAATGAACATGCTGCACCTTGCACAATCTGAATGGCAGTGAGCTATGCACATGAGAGACCTGAACCCCAGCACTGACATACATAGGACAAGCTGTACAGAATGATCCATAACACAGAAGGCACCCCCACTCTTGAGTAAACTCCCGGTACAGGTTAGCCAGAGAGTCACCTATCGACACCCCTCAAGAGGAATCCCGATGAGTGGATGGGAGATGGTAGGTTAACCCTGGGTATCACTGTTATGTCAGAGGTAGACGGAGGCACAGTATACTAACCATGACATATGTCATGGCAAACTCCAGTTACAATGTGTGTCAAAGGACAAACACACCCTGTGACTAGCATCAGAAATAGCCTAGGGAACATCGCTAGTGTTTGCCAATGTCCACCTATGTTGTGGAATACACTACCAATGTTGGACGAGCCTGGTGTAGGTAGTCCATATCTGAACATAATGTAACATGGTCATATGTGCACAACTGGCCCCTACACAGTCTGTTGTGCTCACTATGAAGATGTCAAGCAGTGATAGGACTAAAGCCCAGGATACTGTCCACCACAGTGAAAGTACTGAACCAGTACACTATACGGTACTACAGTGTTAGGTCATTATGAAAGTATGTTGACAACTGTCTGCAAAGTATCCCATGCAATCCCTGCAGGCACAGTATAATCCCTGTTGTGGCAGACACGAAGCAGTTGGCCAGTTAGTACACAACATGACACCCAACACATAACCATAAACGTGAGATATTGTTGAAGTTCACACACACCCAAATATGTGGTGGACTTCAGAGTGCAACATATGGAAAGCTCACACTGGGCATGCTCGCACACTTTAATAAATGAGGCATATGTCAGACAACATGCCATGGAAAGGCTCAACTGGGCATGCTCACACACTTAGGCCATATCTCCGTTTAGCAGTTGGCCACATATATCTGGTATTTGTACGTGTCATTCCAGGAACCAACCACAACACAGAAATCTGCCCAGTGCACACAGTAAATGACTACAGAGACATAAGTGATATAGTGGATCGCCCTCATATTCAAACATCTTCCACAGATACACAAGTTGTTCATAGGAACAGGGAATACTATGGCAATCAGTAGAACAGCACAACAAATATTGTGCATCTGACAATTGAACATATGGGTGTAGAGGTCAATACTAGGCTTGTTGCCCTAGGGAATGACAGCTTAGCCAGAGTGTGCTTGGCATCTGCATCCCCAGTACAGTAGGCTACTATGCCACTGTAAAGTAGGTCACATAAGGCAACGTGTGAGGCTAGTGAGCTGAGCCTCTGTCAAGCAGGGGCACAGTGGAGATCCCAGGGTTTGAATGTGCTAAGCCACAGCCATGTTGTTGGTGTGTGCTGGAAGAGGGTTGCTGAGGACCTCTAACAGTAAGTGGCCATCAATAACAGACTGAGGGGAGCCCTATCTGCATTGTCTGGACAATTCCACTGTCAACACTGTGTTGTGATGATTATGTGGGAATGAAGTGTCAGGACGGAAATGTTCACAGATGTCCTCCCTCTGTGGGCTACAGCTCTGCAATGTATTAGCTCACTCTGTCTGTTGGACGGCTCATATATGGCTGGTGTACACCTGACAGGTGTCTTGTTGTGGAGCAGTCAAGGGTATATGTGGGATAGCATGATCAATGCAAACCTTACACATGCTCATAGAATGCAATTGTCAAGGATTATGCAGAGTGGCCAGTATAGTCCCCCAGCATGGGTTCTTTGAAGTCGTCCACCCCAGTCTTCACAAGTGTAGGGTCTGCTTGTGCTAAATACAGTTTGTGTGCAGTGACAACCTTGCCTGGGGGTGGGGATAGGATATGGATGTCCAGGGAAAGGTGGGTATTGTCAGATATCAACAATGGTGGTCTACATCTGGTGTGGAACAGTGAGTACCCATGTTGCAGATGGACAGATGCAATATGTATTCCCCCATGTGGCTGTGGTGTGTGGTTCTGCCATAGCACATGGACCCACAAATTGTAGTGGCTGTAGGGTAAAGTGGTAGAGGCCTGAGTAGTTCTCACAACCAATATGCCTGTACCTGATGTTAACAACTGGAATGGTGTATGTAAACACCTGCATATCCTGGAACTGTTCCCAGGGAAGTTAAGTGTGTGTCCTGGATATGGGAGTGGTGTTCTGGACTGTGTGTGTTGTATGTTACAGGTCCTGTGGTCACGAAGCATGGTATAGAACATAACCTGCCAGTGCGATGTGCATATCTGACCCTGACGTAGGTGGCTGCAAGTACATATATATGCTATCCCCCACCTGACAGGTAGTACTAGATGTACATACCTCTGTAGAAATAAAGATGTCAGCACCCTATAAATACTGCAGGTGCAGACCACATGCCCAGTAATTCGGTTAGCGCGCTCTGCTAATGCGTCTCCCTCAAGTGTCATAATATAGGTAGGTAGGAGTTCGAACCATGCAATTGCTCAGTGTGTGTGTGTGTGTGTGTGTGTGTGTGTGTGTGTGTGTGTGGGTGAGCTGGGTTGATGTGTGTGAGGAAGATGTCCCTTTTGGCAACTGTGAAAGCACTCTACAGGATGCATATTCCCCTATCTAAGCACGGATGATGTCAGCACCCTATAACTACAGCAGGAGAAGGGAAACCTCCCAGCAATTCGAATAGTGTGCTCTGCTAATGCATCTGTCATGAGTGTCATAACATAGTTAGATAGGGGTTTGAATCCTGCAACTCCCCAGTGTGTGTGGAGGGGGGTTAGTGTGTGTGTAAGTCTGTGTGAGGGAGATGTCTTTTTTGGCAACTGTGAAAGCACTCTACAGGATGCACATTCCCCTATCTAAGCATGGATGATGTCAGCACCCTATAAGTACAGCAAGAGAAGGGAAACCTCCCAGTAATTCGAATAGCACGCTCTACTAATGCATCTGTCATGAGTGTCATAACATAGTTAGGTAGGGGTTTGAATCCTGCAACTGCCCAGTGTGTGTGGAGGGGGGTTAGTGTATGTGCAAGTCTGTGTGAGAGAGATGCCCCTTTTGGCAGCTGTGAAAGCACTCTACAGGATGCACATTCCCCTATCTAAGCACGGATGATGTCAGCACCCTATAAGTACAGCAGGAGAAAAGAAACCTCCCAGTAATTCAAATAGCGTGCTCCGCTAATGCATCTGTCGCGAGTGTCATAACATACTTAGGTAGGAGTTTAAAACCTGCAAATGGCAAGTGTGTGTGTTTGGATGTGGAGAGTTTGTGTGTGTGCAATTCTATATGAAAGACCTGTGCTTTTTTGCAATCAGGAGATCACACTACATGATGCACATTACCCTTTCCAAACACTGATGATGTCAACACCCTATACATACAGCTGGAGAAGAAGCACCTCCCAGTAATCTGAATAGCGCACTCTGCAAAAGTGTCTTTTTCAAGTGGCATAACATAGTTAGGTAGGGGTTTAAAACCTGCAAGTGTGTGTGTGTTTGGATGTGGGGAGTTTGTGTGTGTGCAATTCTGTATGAACAACATGTTAGTTTTGGCAATCAGGAGATCACACTACATGATGCACATTACCCTTTCCAAACATTGATGATGTCAGCACCCTATAAGTACAGCTGGAGAAGAGACACCTCCCAGTAATCCAAATAGCGCACTCTACTAAAGCGTCTCTCTAAAGTGTCATAATATAGTTAGGTAGGGGTTTTAAACCTGCAAGTTTGGATGTGGGGAGTTTGTGTGTGTGTGCAATTCTGTATAAAAAACATGTTAATTTTGGCAATCAGGAGATCACACTACATGATGCACATTACCCTTTCCAAACACTGATGATGTCAGCACCCTATAAGTACAGCCAGAGAAGAGAAACCTCCTAGAAATCCAAATAGTGTGCTTCGCTAATGCGTCTCTCTCACGTAAATGGCAAGTGTGTGTGTGTGGGGTTAGTAGGGTGTGTGTAAATGCAAGTGTGAGAGATCAGATCCTTTTGGCAAATACTACAATACACCAGATGCTGCATATTCCCCCAGTAAACACAGGGGATGTCACCACACTATCAGCACAGCCAAACAGGGCTAGTTGGCCAGTAATGCCAATAGTGCGCTCTGCTACTGGGTCTATTACCATTGTCAGAGTACAGATAGGTATGTTTTGGAAACCCACAACTGCCATGTGTGGTTGTGTCACACATTAAGACCTTGTTTGGGTCTTTGTGCATAACAATGCATGCCATTGCCTAAACCAGCAATGGCAATGCACACATGATGTATGTGTGTGACACATACACATAAATACCTGTGAACTGCAGTAGTTACCATGTCTGACACGTGCCTCGAGTGGATAAATGGTATTTGCAATGCATAACAATATGACTGTGTCTTACTGGGCAGGGGCAGCACACGGTATGTGTCTATACAGTGTGGGTGTATATGGTAAAATACCTACAGCAGGGGATACACATCTGGTCTGGGCCATATAGTCTACATGTAGTCAATGTACAGGTGCTGCATGTTCCCACCTGTTGTGGGAGTGGTAACATGTTATTCCACTGCAATTCAGTGACCACATGCTGGGAACCCTTCAACTAGTGTGTTGTAGCTACAGTAATGCTCACGCACAATGTTTGGCTGGATGCAGTCCAGCCATATAAAGACAGTTCTTGAGACTGTCATATTGCCAGTGTTGTTATGGAGGATAGGTGGGTTTCCTGTGTATGGGAGGGTTGTGTGTGCTAGGCTATGAACCAGAAGGCAGTCTGATATACTGTTAGCTGCACATGAATAGGCCCTGATGCTTTGTGCTGTACCAACAACCTGGAGGTGTGTGTATCTGTGGTGCCTTGGGATACCACCCCCCTGTCCACGTGTGTTACATGTGTAGGGGACGACAGGCATGGTATGAGATATAACCTGACAGTGATGAGTTGCACCTGTGAGCTGTGAATCAGGACTCTGGTACTGCACAGACATTGCAGTTCACCATGCTGAGGACAGTGTCCAGTGCATGCATCTTGCGGTGTACACTGCTGGTGTTGTGTAGCATCACTGTTAGTGTCCTATCCTGTGTGATACCCGCGGAGGTGGCTATGTAATCCGTGTCCTGCAGCATAAGACAGTATGTGTGTATCAAGGGGCTTCACCAATATACATTGGCCCATGGGTGTCACGTGCAAGCTGCCCCTCACAAATCAGTGTGGCTTCCTTAGCATGTAAGCACACGTTGACAGCCAGTGGATACCCTATGAATGACATTGGAGAGTGAGCAGAATGTAGACATAGAACACCCTTCCTACATATAGTGGTAGCATACCTGGTGAGGGTATGATGGCAACCAAGATCAGGCTCATACTGGCCCGTGCCACATGCTGAGAGATCCCTTCTATGTTCCCTATCATGTAGTCCAGGGAGGTATGTCTCAGGTCATCCATAGTGGCATGGTCAATGACTGAGTCATATGTGTCCATGCCTCTGACTGACCTGTATGCATGTGTTTTGTGGTGGACCATAGTGCCCCACAGGCATATCACTGTGACCTTCACCATGTACAGCCTGTTGAGCGGGACCCCACTGCAGCGGCCAAGAGAGGTACCTGACACATCTGTAGCAGGTGTGTTGTGTAGCCCTACAGACTGTGAGTGTGTGGCACACGGGATGTGTGTGCCATGTGTGGCATGTGCTCTGTTCCGATGTAACGTATGCCTGTGTGCCAGCTGCGGAGGTGTGTGATGCTCAGGCAGGATGCTATTCTGAGTCTCCAAGTATGCCCCAGTGTGTTCAGATTGCTGTCAGTGCGGGTCTATGTCTGACTGGTATTGTAGTCACTGTAGTATGTCATGCCACCTGACAGGGTATGGCATTACTGGGTTCAGAATGCTCAGTCCCCAGATTGGCTATGTGGTGGCATCCCACACATGTGTTGTACGTTCCTGGCCAGGGGTGATGGTTGACTGCATACATGTGGCAGCTGTGACATTGCCATGTGACTCACATAAACCACAACTGGAACATAGAGGTGATTCACAGGTTACCTTTGCACATGCTACCCTAGTAGTGTGATTGCCATGGTGATTACCAACACATAGGGCCAATGGGGAGCAACATACTGAAGGTGTGTATGTGTGGGTGTACTGCTACTGATTTCATAGCACTGGCATATATGACTGCACATGTGGGTAAATGCCAGGTAAGACACGTGCAATGTGTCACAGGCAATGTACATGCGAACAGGACAGACAGTGACGTTTTGTCATGTGTAAACTTGACATACGTATCGTACGCTATGCAGATGTCACTAGGAGTCCACAGAAGCACTGTAACTCTGCATTGCAGGGGGAAGCAGTGTTCCAGGGAACCCCAAGTGAACATGCATGCAAACAAAGCTACAGTAAGCAGGGCTGGAATTAGTCCATTGTACAACAAAGAAAGGGTAACACTAACAGTAGGTAACAGTACAAATATGTAGGCACTATCAACATGTACCCAGGAATGCACAGCGCAGATGCCCATGGTAGAACTGATATTATGTCATAGTTAATTGTGATTTGGATTACATTGGTACTGCACACATATCAACATGTGCAAACATCCACATTGCATAGTCATTGTGGGCAACTTGCCACCATTACTGTACATGTCCATCATTGCGTATCACTACTTGCATTAGCTTCCCCCCTGTGCTAACCATGTATGTAACTATCTGCTGACATGCTTACCACTGGTATGCAATAATGTGCAGCTGTTACACTTTGGTACATACTATGGGTGCAGATAACAATTCAGGACAGTCATACGGTTACTGCATCAGGCATGCTGGGATATACACACAATCATACTGTTACCAACATGATACTACTAATACACTTCTATGTAGTCACCCTGTGCATCAGCAACGTGCTTACCTATTCCTGCACTGATGTTGGAGATTGCAGGAGGTGGCACAGTTTCATCATATGCACAGGGCATGAATTAGGTATGCCTGAGTCTGCCACTGATACCACCAATTGACATGTGTGTGTATGTGTGTTGGTGAGGGTCAGCAGTACAGGGTGGGGCACTGTTGGTGCAGTGTGTGCATGTATGTGGTAGCCCTAGGTGTTAACATTTTGCATGTGTGTATGCACGCACACAGTTCCACCTCATGGCTGTCATATACAGGGGTTTGTGGACAGCCACAGACTGCACCTGGCAGGTCATACAGATCAGTGTCTGTGGGCAAGGACATGGTACCTGTGCCTTGCAGGGGTGCTACGAACTGTATCGGGTACTAAGCCAGACTGGGTACTGTCATCAGAAGCGGGAGTGTGTTGACTGGACACAGGTCCCTGTTGGGACTGTCCAGAGCCACGTGCACGTGGTCTCCTGGGGCATTCCGATGACAGCACAGACCCAGCATAGCTGGGGCTGCTGCTGGCACTATGGGGGCATGCGCGGGCCTGTTGTCATCCGCGCCGACTGCCAGCTGCTGCTGTTGCTGGCATACGGCAACGTCGATGCCGCAACCGCCCACCATTGCCCTGGGTCATGGACATGTGGTTGTGGAACTGCTGTAATATGTCTCCACAACGTCTGTCTATGACATCGGTGAAATTACGGATAGCATCCGCGATGTCATGCATACTGTCAGTCATGGCTATGCGACATGCTCTCAGCTCCCTCAGACCCTGTCTGGTGTACCTTTCCATACGCGACTGTGCCTGCATGACAGCCCGAAACATAGCTGAGGTTGACAGACCTCTTTGGGCACGTCTGCCAGAGGCAGTACACCCACGGATGCTCCAACGAGAACCCATGGGCAACTGTCTGTGTGGTACCATCACAGGACCCTGCCCATGGCTGCTGTGTGGCGAAGCATGTGCCACAGATACCACATTACCCTGGTCAATGCCCACTGTATCCTGTCCATCACCTAGGGACAATGGTGACATAGGATGTACTGGCAGGATGACTGTGCTCAATGATGGGGTTGACAGCTGTGTACTGTCAATTGGCTGACCAATGGCAGACCCTGACACACCTTCCTGTGCCATTACACAGATATCATCATTACCAGTACCTGTGGCACCAGATTCAGGTTCCCTGCTGCAGGACACCAGAGCAGCACCAGAACCTGTGGGAGGAAGACAGAAAACACAGTTTACAGTGTCCACACAATGTTACCAGTGATGCACTTATGCACACATGCACACATGCACACGTGGACACATGCACACATGCACACATGCACACATCCACACATGGACACAGGCACACATGCACACATGCACACGTGGACACAGGAACACATGCACACATGCACACATGCACACATGCACACAGGCACACATGCACACATGCACACGTGGACACAGGCACACATGCACACCTCGCAGTATACACACAGAGCACTACTGAGTTACACTAGTATTACTAGCACTATCAGGACTACTATAGGTATTGTTAAACACACTCACCAGCATGGATGGCCTGCCTTGCTATAACACCGGAGGGACCTGCAGAAATGAGGAGATTAATGTCAGTGGGCACAACTGTGCCATTGATACTGCATATGATACAGTGCAGTAGTACACCAGTTGCCTTTCACACGTCAGCTGCTGATATTGCCAATATCACACCTGCACAATTACATACTATGTTGACAGCTACATACCACGGACACACCTTACACATGCATAAACTAACAGTGTACAGAACAGTCAAGTGTACATATGGCATATTACCTGCATGCTCCATGTCGTGCTGCTGTGTGGATCCAGCCTCCATCATGATGCAGGTGTATTGCTGTTGCTGTTCCGGAGCTGGAGCCATAGCACTTAGGAGTAGCCCCTCCAGTCTGGTGAGGGGGGATGTGTGGCCACCCCACCTCCTGTGGCAACCTGTTGCCTGTGGATATCCGACGCACGCTGACGGACATTTCTGATTAAATCACTGCAGTGATGTCGTACCTGCTCATATGTCCTATTATGCGTGCCAATGTCATTTACCCTACGGACAAGGTCTTGCCACAGTGCAGCCCTCTCCTGCTGATTCTGGCTGGTGCGGGAAAACAGTATGTCATAATCCCGCACCAGGCTCTGGTGTATCTCCTCATCTTCTGCTGCAGAGTAGGCGGGATTACGCTGATGCGCCATGTCCCTGGAAGAGAACACAAATAGGATATCAGCAGACTATGTCAGCAATATATGGCACACATACTATACATGATACTCAGCTGTAGTGATATACTACTACTCCCATATGTAACATGTGTGCATGTGTGTGTCTCTTGGTGGATACACAAGTACATGGCCAGATATCAGTGCTCAGCCAACACCTGTGCAACAATACCTGCCACATTCCATACAACATAGTAGCATGCCCCCTCGGTCAGCACACTGCGACAGGTCCAATGCACAACCTCACTCTGGGGGTTCATACCAAGGTACTGTATGTGGAACGCCATCCACTAGTTTGTTCTGGACACAAGTTACTCGGCCTGGATATACATATTCCACCACCATCACCAGCACAGTAGACTACTTTGATATGTATGTGATTAGACAGTTATTCACTTGTTAGGACTGAGATGGTATCCATGCAGCCCACTGGGACAGTGGCAGCCACAACCCACACTGCTGACCCCTTTGCGAATGCTTCCCACTGACATCCCAAAGATTGCATGGAACATGCACACATATTTATAACCCAGACCCTATGCACAAAGGTTAGACATCCTGTCCGGTGGACCCCAGCCAAAGGCAGATTGTATAACAATAGAAGGAGGCTACTGCAGGACAGAGCAAATTCACATTAAGGGAAGGCATCTGTGGTCAGCACTGGTAATAAGCTACGGTCTCTCATAACAACATCCACGGCCTACTCTGGGAGGGAAATGGCCACGAACACTATAGATAACCACAAGGCCTTCTTCAGTTATGTTACACATATGGACCAAACGCCTCAGATATGCTCTGAGTTAATACACACCTACTTAACATTCACTGAACACACAGATATTGGCAACATTCTTGCAGACAGGTTCGGTGCATGTATCCCGCCTCCTTCTCCCCCACAAGTAGAGATACTTATCACAGCTAAATGTAACCTCCCTATCATCTCACATGTCCAGGTGAGGGCCGCCCTCAGCAAAGCAGAACACACAGCATCACTGTAACCTGATGGTATCCCTGGATGTGTGCTACGTGAACTCCAAGAGGACATGCAACCGCATATAAGACTGATATTTAACCTTGGCCGTACTACAGAATATGTGCCTGAACACTGGCATACAGCAACAGTGGTCCCACTCCACTAAGCATTCACCTCTACTGACCCTGGGAACTACCGCACCATAAGGTTAACCGGCCTGGTCTGCTAAGCTATGGAATTATTCAGTATGGGATGCATATACAGCGATATTGGGTACCTGCAGACACATGTTCCCAGCCAGTTTGCCTTTGTGATGGGCTGATCCTGCCTTTTGAACCTGGTTGACCTTTCAAAACAGTCAATACAGCCATTGATGAGGGCAATACAATCCATACAGCCTACCTGGACTTGCCTAAGGCCTTCAACACAGTACTCCACTCAGGCATCATAGACAAGCTCATTAGCTTACATGTTACTACATATGTCACATGATGGGTTGCACACTGGTTGACATACCGAATCCATAATATCGATATTGTAGGAGCCATGTCAGACTCAATGTCAGTCACATGTGGTATCCCACAGGCCTCTGTCCTAGGACCCCTCTTGTTTGGCATTTATTTCTCAGATGTAAAAGCGAACATGTGCGGTATGTGGATGACAAACTTCCCAGATGACTGCTAACTAAGTGCCATAGTCGTTACACCAGCTGACACACACATCCTACAGATGGGCCTCACTGCAACAGAAAACTGCTGCCAGGATCATGGCCTAACACTGACTGACATGTAATGTCTGGTCATCCCCTTTTGGTGGAACTACGTGCACACAACATATCACATGGACATACCTATAGATACAGACCTATGACACATTTGGAGGGTTCACAGTATGCAGACTATTAACCTGCTACTTTACATTACCTGTGTTTGTCACAGCTGGTTGCATTACCACTACTACTGCTTCCTGCTGCTGCTGGCACGGCTTGCTACTGTCACTGCTGACAGCTTAGACTCAGTGTGTGTACCATGTGTTGTTTTTTTTTTCCCTCTCACTCTCTGTCTCTGTCTGTCTCTCTCTCTCTGCCTGCCTCCAGACAGTGCAATGAACGTATTGCATGTGTGGAGTGTGAGTACAGGATGCTTTTGTAGGTATCTGCATAAGTCCATGTGATGGCCTCTGCACCAATTGTAAGCCAGCATTTGCTAATTGCATGCAGCCAGTTGTGTACTGGTTGCAGTTCTCACTGTGATTTCAGGACAGTGCTCTACAAGGGTATGTGAGATAGGCATTGCCCTTTCAGATTGTAAGGGCGGGGACCATGCTGGTATGCTGTGGACACTGTTTTGTGAGTGTAAAGGTTAGTATCTCTCTCATTATTCAGGCTGTGTTGTACATTCACATTTCTCCATTCCTCTCTCCTGTTTCCTGTAGTAAGTGTGTATGCACAATGACACCTACAACTATATATATATATATATATATATATATATATATATATATATATATAAATATACATAAATATACATACATTTATATATGTACATTAACTGACATTATTACCTACTATCCACCAACTAACATGGCTGTTTCTGTTCACACACTACTATTATGGAAATCCACTAGTTTTGACAGTAATTCTAAATGACATGCTTTGTGTACTACACATCCTATATTCCCTTTACTTTCATTCCGACTATTACATGATATATTTATTTTAGCACAGTGCTCTTGTATAAGAGTCATGGCCTAGTGGTAGGTCATGCAGACTACTGTTTCCAAGGTCCTGGGTTTGGAACTGACAGTGGGATTTTATTTTGCTTTTGAACTGACTACAGGACCTGTCAATCAGAGTGACTAAGACACTTTTATGCAGTTGTAACTTGGTTAGCGCTGGTTTGCGCGGAGCTCATGCATGCGTACTGGCGTTCAGCTCCGTGCACACACGTGCACACCCGCTTACAACTGCTTAACGGTGCTTACTCTGGCGCACACCCACGCTATTTCCTTTGAAAGAAATGAAAATGGGGAGACAGGAAAGTGGTGAGAAAGGGGTCACAAAGAGGGTAAGACAGTAGGGAAACAAGCTTGGGATTTGCAGGAGGGATGTAGGTAAGGCCCATAGCTGCCCATTTCTTCATCAGCAGCAACTGTGCATATGTATTTAATTTGGTGTGACATTTGAAACCTTCCACCCGAGAGAGGTGTCAGGACAACAATAATACTTGTTGTACAGCCAATTGTAATTGATAGTTTCCATGTCCAGCAGACATGTGTGTGGAATGGGCAGCTATGTATGGGGCGTAATTTTTTTGTGGGTACAGAGTGCCCTTTTTTTTTTTTTTTCAGGTGAGAGTGGTATGTCAGGTGAAGGAAGTCGGTATAGCTGGTGAGGTAGGTTGGGTAGGTCAACAGACAAGACAAACAAGATGCATACAGGGGCGGTGTATGACACATGTGGGGGGGGTTACACAATTGACGGGGACGGATGTTTGGATATCCAGAGCCCATGAGCCCACAGATGGCAACAGTGGAACTGATATCCCCACCCATGGGCAGTTGCCACTGTACCTTCACTGCCCAGGACAGGGCTATGCTGGGGGCTGTGTAGGCCGGGCAACAGGCATGCCCATTAGTTGTGCCACCTGTGCCTCAAGCTGGCATAGGGGCCCAAGAACAGATTCCTGGATCTCCCTACGCACCACAGTCCGGGCGCTACGGTGGGTGAGTGGTGGTTCTTCTCTGGCCACACTTGCAGAGGGGGGACGAGCCCCATCCCCTGCAGCACTTCCACCCACAGGTGGCACAGGGCCACCAGAGGAGGGTCCAGACTGGGCACTAGTGCCAGGTGCACTCGCCAGCTGAGGTGGGAGAGGTGGGTCCGCTGGAACCCGCCTTCCCTGTCGTCCTATGTTTTGCATTATGTCATGACAATTTGGGTTAGTAACATATAATACCATTCGCAATTAGTTGTAACAGCATGCATTAGTATTCCCATTAACCAAACACCCAGATATTCACACCATTGAACAGCGAGCAAAACACATGCATAATTTGAACAGCAATACACAGTCCAACAACATGCAGGGTTGATTGATGGCAACAGGCCATCAGGTTTGGATGTATGAACAGGGCAGATACATCAATGGACATGCAAATATTTATGACCCAACGGGACAAATGTCCAGGGGTGTTAATTGTGATTGCACATACCATTTTCATGTGGAATGGGTTATATGTGGTTATAGGGTGGGGTGAAGAAAATAATATTAACACCTTCGGATACCAATACATATGCTGTACATTTCTAATAGCTGCACATATATACACACTACTGTTCTAACTACAGTTTCCTATATGATAACTACTTCAATTTGGTGATAGGACTGTTACTGCTACATCAATATACATTTTATTGTTCTTCATACACATTCATATCTGGCTTTGTTCAGCTACATCATCCTGCTACATTTGCTTTATATAGCTATAGACAACTGTGGATGTTTGGTATGTCAGACAATCATACTATCTGCATATTGCAGACTGAGAGCAACATATCCAGATTTTGGGATACACATTCCAGCTGCAGCAACACTTTGAACAGATTTTGCTGTTTGGTTTTGCTTCTCACATGCATTTCATTCTGTACTGACTGCAGTATACTTTATTCAGGGGTTATTACTACTTTATTGGTGGATTCATAACACTTTCTCACACTCTCTCACTTTTTTTCATTTTACTATTCAGGATGGTACTTAGTTCTAGGCTTTATTGACATGTTTTACCTGTAGTTATTACAATCCTTTCCAGCAGTCTCACTTCTGTCATGTTTCAGTATTTCAACAGGGGTATATTTCACACATGTGATTTGCTCATCTTCTGCAGCTGTACTTTTCAGCCTGCTGCAGGTTGTGTACTATTATATTACAGGTGGGGCATCTTTATTTCAGACTTTATTTCAGACATTTTCATTTTTCTGTTTAGATTACAGACTGCAACACACTTTTGTAATCAAGCAATACTTGCAAACACTCTTACACTGTTACTTGCACATTCTATTACTTAGTGACTACACTGCACTCTTTTGCTAACTGTCATACTTTTATATTCCTTTACAGTTACTGGGAGAGGATTACTGACCTGCCTGGTGGCGCAACCGCACCAGCCTATCACCATAGGCTCTGCGGTTCACAGAACGGACACCTGCAGCTGTAATATAAATGAAGTAATATTGGAATACACATCTCCATAATATCAGCTAGTTTAATTTCTTAGATACATAATTAAATGTAACTTACTCAGTAGTGGGGCGTTGGGCATTTGCCGGGCCTCCTGGATCCAAAGGTTCAATTGGTCCTGCTTGCATCTCTTCAGGTCCGCATGGTGGTGACGGACCTGCTTACCAGTCCTTGGAATCCCTGTGGCAATCCCTGTGGCACTCGTGAGATCATGAGCCAACCAGACCCATGCCTCAGCCCTATATGATCCCCACAGTACCTGGCCCTGCATGAGTTAGGCCTCATGATTGTGGACTAGGAGCCAGACCATGTATCTGGACTTCTCAACGCCCCACCTATGTGCTCGAAAGCAACTACCCTCACCTACTCCTGACATTCTGGCTGCAAGTTAGTTCTACAATCGTTTATGCTGTGTATTCCCACCTATGGGG
Source organism: Protopterus annectens (assembly GCF_019279795.1). Classification (NCBI taxonomy): domain Eukaryota; kingdom Metazoa; phylum Chordata; order Ceratodontiformes; family Protopteridae; genus Protopterus; species Protopterus annectens. The sequence goes on from NC_056738.1 coordinate 244,027,189, forward strand.
CTTATATATGCCGTTTTTCCTGCACATATCTGTGATTGGCCATTTTGAAATTGTATCAACTTCACAAAACCTGCTTTGTCATGCTCCACTTTGCATTCATTCCTATATATTTGCTATTACTGCATTTATAGGTACTGCTGTCATGGCTTAGTGGTTCAGTACCTTGACTATGGTGCATAATATCCTGGGTTCAAACCTGCCCACTGCTTTTTATTTTTTATGACTGTCTAGACAGGCTGAAGGGTGTGTCTGTGTAAAGGCAGTTTTGATACGGCTTGCTCAACGTTGCCCGTCGGTTAGCTTGTTGGCGCAGTGCGCAGCTCCGCGCAAATGGGTTACGCTGGTTTACGTGTCATTTGCCTGTCAGTATGCATATTACGCTCAACTCAGCTAGGGGCACACAGTTTCAGTGTGTTAAACCACTGCTCACCTATGGGCACTCATTTTGCACCTGTTAAACCACTGCTCACCTACGGGCAGATGCACTCACCTTGTTAAATTGTGGCTCAGCTATAGGCACATCTAGCATTTTTTATTATTTTGTTATCTCACATTTCTTCAAAATAAATGGACTATTTCATTACATTTTACATGAACGATGATTTTATATGTGTACATGTTTGTCAGGGACTTGTTTCATGCTTATTTTACTAAAAATAAAAGTTGGTGTTGCGGGGGCTCGAACCATGAATGCCTGCTCTTCAACCAACGTTTCTACCGCTACGCTATTGCTTTTTGGCTTACTTTGCATATTTAGTTCTTATATCCTTTTCCGCTGACTGCTAACTGTGGCTAAGCTACGGGCACGCCCGCGCAAATGAGCGCACTCACGGGCAAACATCTCTACGATATAAAAAAATATATAACATGTTCATTTATATATTTTATGTTCATAGTCTGTAAGGGCATGTGTTGTGCTGTGTTTATTCACATTTCCATGGCCTCTGTCGTGGGTGTTTACTTTGGGCAATTTTACTCTTCTGGGGGCATGTCTGCTTGCAGGGCTCGGCCTACGGACATGCCCCCTACTGTCTTCCATGGACCGTGTTAGCCTTCGGTGTGATTCAGCATGCCCTCATGCATATACATGACATGCTGACGTCACACCGTTTAACTGCAGCCTCCGTGTAAGCCATGTATCTCTTACACGAAGGCTTCATGAATCCTGCCCTTTATCTGTTATAGCAATATACAAAATCACATGTAATACTGATATAGATCCATCCATAATTAAATGGATTATGTCTTAGCTATTAAGACAATCTCAGGTTGTGGTTATCCAAAGGGAATAACTTTAACTGTATGCAAATTACTTCAGGATTACCCCAGAACTCTGTGTTGAGCTCCGTGCTGTTTTACAGAATGTTTTTAGCAATCCCTAAAGATCAAAAGTGTTTACTATGCAAATACACTGATGATGATAATAAGATAGGGTCGTTACTACTAACAATAATGACTATAATTATTGTTATATGGCAAACATTTCATGTTGGACCAATAACGCTAAGATACATTTTAGTCCTGACAAGTGTAACGTTATGCAATTTAAAACTCTTTCTGCATTAAACCCAATTTCATTTATATCAAATACACTTCAGGAAGTGAACCATTATAAGGATATGGATAAAATACATCAAATAACTTTTCATTCAACGTACATGATGACAGTATTACAAAGCCTAGCTATGAAGCAGATGGGTATTATGATTAAGAATTTAGAAACAAATAGCATAACCATTTTAACATCATCATTATGTATATGCTATAAACAACCTACAATGATCTGTAATAATTTCTTTTATATACATACTAAGAAATAACTAAACAAACTAAAATCAATCCAAAGGAAATTCACAAAGAAAAAAATTACCCATTGAGTATGACATACAAGGAATAGTCTATAACTTATCTATCTATCCATATATATAGATGAAGATCGCAATCACCATAGACACACTTCATATATAGTTTTATAAGATTTTCTCACGGGTTTAGTAACAATTAACTAGGACAATTGTTGAGGCTACACAGAATTTGCAATAAGAATGAAGATTTGGGTAGAGAGATTGCACAAACTTCCATAAAGTTTCTGAATAGAGGGTATGACATAAATACTGTCTATAATGCCTTAAATAAGATTAGTGAGGGAGACTATATATATGGACATAAAAATAGTTATAAATTGAATAGGAATACTGTATATGAACAAGAAAATATTTATTTTATAATGACTCACAATATTTTAAGTGAGGAAGCAGGTTAAATATTATTAGACGTTTCTTATGAATGATGATAAATTACAGAAGAGTTTCTGCAGTAACCTGCTGGTATCTTACAGAAAAGGACAGAGTTTAAATGACAGACTAGTTAGGGCCTATTTTATGGTACCTAAGACAATTTGGCCTGTGCCTTAAGACCTAAAGGCACATTTCCTTGTAGGAATTGTAATGTGTGCCAATTTGTAGTAGCATGTTTTGAGAGGATAAATAATATCAGATTTGACACTGTGGGGGTGTTTTCATATGAAACTGAGGGGATTATATATGCCCTTCATTACACCTGTAACCCGGT
>NC_056738.1:244032259-244102259 GCF_019279795.1 Protopterus annectens
TGTAATACCACTGTGCTAACCAGCCATCTCAGAACTCTGACCCTAAACCTAAAAACAACTCCCAGTTCCTTCCTAACAGTGAAATCCCTCTCTGCTCCCTAGCCCTAACCACCACTAACTACCAATCACCCCTTTAATCTAAAATCTCCATCTCCAGCCTAATCCTAATTTCCCAGTCACTCCCTAATCCTAAAATCCTCCTTCCCTCCCTAAGCATAACCTATCGCTACCTTGCAGTTGCTCTCTAAAGCTAAAAATCCCTCCCCTCCCCAAAACCTAAATTCCTCCTTCACATTTTCCTTCCCCTCTTGCCAATTCGGTGACAAGACTTTCATTGCCTCTGACCTTGCAGTAGCTGGGCTCCTGAACTCACAAGGGTAAATGAGGAAACAACCAACTGAGCCCCTGGATGTGAGTTTCTGAATTTTGGAGATAATGGTGCTGTAACAATTTGGAAGGACTACTCAGTCAAAGCAGTAACATGTTTCGTAGCAGATGTCACTCATGGTCACTTAGCATACCAGCATCTGGCCAGGGCCATGGTATAACCAGTACAATCATCATTTGGCAACTTTGCTATTGACTGCTGAGAATCTACTTTCACCTGTAGAAATCCAGCAGTGAAAAGACAAAAATAAATATTTTTTTTGCATTTCCCTTATATACTATGACTGTACTTTAGTAGTTTCTTAAGCTGTTTTCTGTCATTTTTACACTTTACAGAAAAAAAAAACTACGCTGTCTACTGCTGCTTTAACTAGTTAATTACACAGTATTGTATTGTATCTGTTAGTTGTAGGGCTGTTGTAGGTATTTTGTGTTGTCTTGTTATACTTGAGCTCCAAACCAACTATTCTACATTAAGAAGGTGCTATTTCTCCATCCTTGTGGCAGAAGTATGCCGATCTATTCTGTCCGAGTTGGGGAATGCTTGTGAAAGGCTTATTGTGTGACTTCCTGATTGGTAGTTAGCTTAAAGCATTTCTAATCTTTGCTAATCACTTTGCTAATATTTAAGCCTTGCATTTGCATGGTGCTGCTCTTCACTTAGTGACAGTTAGCTGTGCCCTGTATAGATACAAAAGCTTAGATGCTCAGTTTTCCCTAAACAGCTTGCCAATGAAACCCTTCCAACCATTTCTGCTGTTCTAGGAGCAACTTAGTTTAGCACTGAGCAGTGTTGCCTTATTTAGTAAACTTAGACTACAAAAAGTATAAGTCCCTCTTGTAGTTATGGCACTACCAGCAGAGTCCTGTCAAATTAACCCATTCCCTTCTCTAATAAAACATACAGTAATGGTCTGCTATCATGGATGGGCAGTTTCCCTTCTCTCCAGCCAGTGATAGACATGGGCATCCTAAGGTAATATAGCAGTTGTCTCATGTATGATAAAAAATAGACTGCTGGCTCCTATTTTATCCATGAAAAGACTTTTAATTAAAGAGTTGTAATAAAACAAACAAACAAAGTAGAGTGAGCACTTTCGTCTTACTCTAGCAAGTAAGACTTCATCAGACAATGGAAAAATTAATTGACAATCCTATATACACACTAAGTAACATCACATGGTAATGGAATGTACCTCTAAAAGGTGTACTGACCCTGTTAAAATACTTTATAATACTCAATAAATATCTAGTAGAATAAAATGGACAAACTAATACAAGTAATTACATAAAATAAATTCTGAAATATTTCTGCAAAATAGATTGAATAATTAATCATAATTAGTGTCAAAATATATATATGTATATAAAACATTTGTATAATTACAGTTTCTACTAAACATGTTAAAAATATTGCAATCTATCAAGAAATGCTATATTATTAAAATATTTAAAATATTAAAATACCATGAACACCTATTAGTATAAAGCAAACTTAATCATCTCTGAATGCTCTTTAATTTTAATATACAAGCTAATGAACTCTTATCATTTAAGTCTGGTGGATTATAGGCATTTGATTTGCCACATAAGTTCATTTATCATTGAAGTCTGGTGGATTATAGGCATTTGATTTGTCACATACGTTCACTAAGTTCCAGTAATAGACCCATTGGGCCCCCTCTGGGGTTGTGTTGGACTTGATCTATAATCTTAAAGGTAAAGCTGTGATCAGGGTATTCATATATATGCTTCACTAAGGCATTTTCCATTTAACTTTCCTGATGTTATGCAAATGTTCATATATTCTGTCCTTGAATTTACGGTCTGTTTTACCAATGTAAAAACAAGGACAGAATCTACAGCTTGTCAGGTACACTACCCCCTTGGATAAAAAAAATTAAATCTGTTCCTGATGGTATACTTTCTCCCCCTGATAGTAAAGGTGTCACCTACTCCTATGAATTTACAGTATGCACAACTTTCACATTTGTACATACCTGTAATTCTGGTTAATGCAGTGGAAGTATTCTCTAATAAATTCTTAAGATTAGGACCCCTTTTATAGGTGATCCTGGGAAATGGTTCAATAATGGACATCCGATCTTTGTCCAACCTCAACAAATCCCAATGTTTACAAAGTATTTGTCTTAAGTATGAAGCATACAAACTGAAAGTTGTAATAAATGTCAACCTAGCTGAACTATCCATAGTTGCAAGTTCTGAGGTAGTGTCCTGTACCATTATATCACTCCTGTTCAAGTTTGTTGTTAAAATAGGTCTGTATTTTCCAATAGCTCTTTTGTGTTGAACCTCAAAGGTTAAATCATCAAGTAAATATAAAGGATACCCACGCTTCAAAACATGTCATATAATACTGACATTAAAGCTTAAATTAATTTTCTGTAGATTCTGTCCTTGTTTTTACATTGGTAAAATGGACCATAAATTCAAGGACAGAATATATGAACATTTGTATAACATCAGGAAAGTTAAAATGGAAAATGTCTAAGTGAAGTATATATATGAATACCCTGATCACAGTTTATCTTTAAGGTTATAGATCAGGTCCAATACAACCCCAGAGGTGGCCCAATGTGTTTATTATTGGAATTTAGTGAACTTATGTGGCAAATCAGATTAAATGCCTATAATCCATTGGACTTAAATGATAAGAGTTCATTAGCTTGTATATTAAAATTAAAGAGCGTTCAGAGATGATTAAGTTTGCTTTATGTTAATAGGAGTTCATGGTATTTTAATAGTTTTAAATATTTTAAATATTTTAAATATTTTCATACTATAGCATATCTTGACAGATTGTTATATTTTAACATGTTTACTAGAAATTGTAATTATACAAATGTTTTTGTTTATATATTGACACTAATTATAATGAATTATTCATTCTATTTTACACAAATATTTAAGAATTTATTTTATCTAATTACTTATATTAGTTTGTCCATTTTCTTCTACTAGATATTTATTGAGTATTATAAAGTATTTTAACAGGGACATTACACCATTTAGAGGTATATTCCATTACCATGTGATGTTACTTAGTGTATATAGGATTGCCAATTAATTTTTCCATTGTCTGATGAAGTCTTACTTACTAGAGTAAGATGAAAGTGCTCACTCTACTTGTTTGTTTGTTTTATTACAAGTCTTTAATTAAAAGTCTTCATGGATAAAATAGGAGCCAACAGTCTGTTTTTATCTTACAGTACAGTTTTGAATTTTCCCCAATCGTCTCATGTATACTCACAACCAGTTACTCCTCAAACAAACAAGTACTTTATGTGAGATATGCAGTTACACTATGAAACTGGAGGCAACACTCTCACATAAGAACTTATTGAATGCCAAAAAGGTTGTCAGGACACACTCACTTCGCCGACTAAACAAGGACAATGCGCATAAACCAACATATGCAGAGCTACTCACAAGTAACTTACCAAAAAATCAGAGGCCTCCCAAACACAAATCACTTACACGAATAATAATGCAAAAAAACTCACAATACATAATAACACACATATCAGTCTCTCAACAAATAATCCCATAAGGCATAACATCGCAAAACCTATGTATTGGTTATAGCTGACTCCATTTTGAGACTCATGGATATTCCCCTCACAAGGCTGGATAAGGAGCGAATTACAGTTAGCTGCCTGTCAGGTGCCAGGATCTGTCAAGCCACTCAAGCACCCAGGTCACTCAACATAAGTCCATTATAGTCCATGTGGGAGTGTATGACATGAGATGTACCTCACTGGACTATATGAAGAGAGATATGACTGAGCTGTCAGATTATATGTCACAGGCAGGTATAAGCCTAACCATAAGCAGCATTCTACCTTCTCCAAGAATGGCTAAAAAATACAAAGAAAAAATTATTGACTTGTGGGGGGGGGGGGGTGTGGAGCCTAGATGGCCAACTGAAAGTAGTGAATTTTGAGTGCTCCATAAGCTAGTATAATAATAAAGGAACATTTTATTATTTTTAAGTTTAAAATGTTAGAAATCTATAGATAAACTATTAAACTACATAAATATCAATTTGGTGGAGATGTACAAAAAAATTCCTGTCAAGTAACTTGGAGATATATTGAGTCACTGAATATGAACAACTCAAGGAATTCTCATCCAGACGCTGCTTTGAAAAAAGAACTGCAATTGATGACATCTACCTTACATAGGTTCATAGGTTCATACTAGGCTATCTGCCCTAGGGCATTTATAAGCCTAGCCAGAGTATGTTTGGCTTTCACCACCCATTTTAAATTAATTTTGCTATGCCCTTTTTCGAGGTTAATATACTGTGCCTCTGTCTAACAGTGACACAGAAGTGATACCTGGGGTAAACCTATGATCTCCCATCCACTCATCAAGATCCCTCTTGAAGAGAGTCAATGAGGGACTCTGCCTAACCTGGACTGGGATTTTATTCCAAAGTGAAGGGAGCCTCTGGGTTATGAATCTGTCCCTCCAGCATGTCCTATTTATTTCAGTGCTGAGGTTCAAGTCTCTTGAGCGTGTAGCTTGATGGGATTTGGATTTTTTGAGGTGCAGCATGTCCCTTAATTCCATGTTGGACATGGCTTTATACGTCAGGCACAGGTCGCCTCTGAGCAGGCGGTATGCCACTGAGCAGAGCTGGAGTTTCTTTAACCGGACAGCATATGGCATCTGTTTGAGCCCTTTGATCCTCTTGGTGAGGTACTTTTGGGGTCTTTCCAGTTGCTGCAGGTGTTTGGTAAGGTACATCCCAAAAGGGACATTGTACTTGATTATGGGCCTGATGAGTGATGAGTAAAGAGGCACGATGACCTCCCCTAATCTAGATGTGAATCCCTTCATGATTAGGTGGGCTATATAAAATGTTTTTCTAACAACTTTGGTCACGTGGTTGTCAAATGAGAGATTGCTATCAACTTGGGTCCCCAGGTCCCTAATTACTTCTTCTGTACTTAATGGATTACCACCTATGTGGTAATTTGTGGGCACTTTGTTTTTGCCAAAGGGGATGACTATACACTTTTTGGCGTTTAGCTTCAGGCCATGGCTCTGGCACCAGTTGTCTGTTTCTATGAGGCCCTTTTGGAGGATGTTTGTGTCAGCTGGAGAGTCGATTATGGCATCCAGTTTGCAGTCATCTGCGAACTTGGTCAGCCACAGTCCTTCTGTGTTGGACTGTACCTCCGTAAAATATATACCGAACAAGAGCGGTCCCAGGACTGAACCTTGTGGGACGCCACTTGTAACTGGTTTGGAGTCTGACATGGCTCCAGCAATTCTAACCATGTGGGTTTTGTCCTTGAGCCAGTTTGCAACCCATCTAGTGACATAGGGGTTTATATTTAAGCTGGTGAGCTTATCTATAATGCCCGAGTGGAGTATTGTATCGAAGGCTTTTGCGAGGTCCAGGTAGGCTGTGTGGACCACCTTCCCTGCGTCAATGGCATTGGTGACTGTTTCAAAGAAGTCGACCAGGTTTAAGAGGCAGGATCTGCCCTTAACAAAGCCGAACTGGGTAGGATCCAGTGTCTGTAGGTCCCCAATATCTTTATTTATGAGGTCCATGATGATCCTTTCCATAGCTTTGCAGACCAAACTAGTCAGGCTTATGGGGCGATAGTTTCCATGGTCCGTTGAGGAACCACCTTTGTGGAAAGGGACCACTGTTGCTGTACGCCACTCTTTGGGTACATATCCTGTAGTAAGGCTGAGATTGAACAGTAGTTTTATGTTTGGGTTTAGCTCTTCTTGGAGTTCATGTAGGATGCAGCCCGGGACACCATCTGGTTCCATCGATGCTGTGTTTTTTGCTTTGGAGAGGGCGGCTCTTACCTGAGCATCTGAGATGTCAGGGGGGCAGCACTCTGCTGGGATAGATATTTGCCCTTTTGGAGGGGAGGGGGGGGGAGAAGTTTGTGCTGAACCTGTCAGCTAGGATATTGGCAATGTCTGTGAGTTTGGTGTATTTTTTGTCATTTTGGACTAATTCTGAGCATATCTGGGAATTCCCACCCAGGTTCCTAACATAACTAAAGAAAGCCTTGTGATTATCCTTAGTGTCCTGTGCAATTTTTCTCTCGAAGCTGGCCTTAGATGATTTTATGAGTGCCCCTAGTTTTTTGCTAATACTGATCAGAGATGCCTTCCCTTTTTGGGATTTTGCTTTATCATGTAGTAGCTTCCTCCTTCTATTGTATAGTTTGTTTATGGCTGGGGTCCACCAGACAGGACGTCTGCCTTTGTAGAATTGGGTCTTGGTTTTATTTGGGATTGCATGATCCATGCATTCCTGAATGTGTTCATAGAATGCATTTATAAAGGATTCTGCGGTCTGGGCCGTATTTTCCACAGGCCCGGGGACTTTGAAGGATTCCACCTTGGTTTTGAGGAGTGTGAAATTTGCTTTAGAGAAGTTTTTCACTGTGGTTTTCTGGGCATGGGGTGGGGTCGTGATGTGAATATCCAGTGAGATCAGTTTATGGTCTGATCTTACCAGTGAGGGACACACTTCTGGTCTGGAGCATAGAGTCCCCATGTTGGTGATGATCAGGTCCAGTATGTTTTCCCCTCCTGTGGGAGTGGTAACAAGTTGTTCCATAGCATTTGAGTTTATGAATTCTAGGAACCTTTGGGCTAGGGTGTTGGAGCTAGAGTAATGCTCCCAGTCTATGTTTGGGTAGTTGAAGTCACCCAATATAATGGTGTTTGGAGAGAACTTCATATTTTTCAGTGTTCTCAGGAAGGCCGAGTGGGGTTCCTGGGTTTGGGAGGGTGGTTTGTAGCAGGCTATAAACTGGAAGGCAGTTTTATCCACTGTTAGTTGCACATGGATAGTCTCTGATGCTTCGTGCTTTGCCACCAACCTGGAGGTTTGGGTATCTTTGATGAATATCAATACTCCCCCTCCTTTTGTGGTTCAGTCCAAGTTTTGGGGCCGAAAAGCATGGTATGAGGTATAACCTGGTAGTGCTGGGGTGCTCTCGGGAGACCTGAACCAGGTTTCTGTTACTGCACAGATATCGATGTTCCCCACTTACAGGAACCATCTTTGAAGATGGATGGCTTAGAAAACCTCAAATTAAATTCTCAAAAACAGACTGATACTCTTAAGGAACTATTACAACAACACCATACAAAAATAACAAATATAGAGACTTCTCTAAATGACATTGAAGGGAGACTCAAAGAGGAAGGCTTCCAAAAAAAATTCTGCTTAAACAGAATACATGGCTGATTAAAAAATAGATGACTTAGAAAACAGGGAAATGAGAAACAACATAAGGATCTTTGGTCTGCCTGAAAACACTGAAGGAGAAGACATTATTTCATTCTTAACAACCTGGATTCCTGAATTTTTAGACTTGAAAGAATGACTTTCATTTGGAATTGAAAGGACGCACAGAGCTCAGGGGAAATCTGCTTCTAACTCAACAAATACTCCACCTAGATCCATAGTTATAAAATTTCTTTCATTTCTGGACAAGGAACTAATATTAAAATCTACTTGGAGAAAGTCACCCTTAAAATACAATCAAAGCCCGATAAGGTTTGACAATGATTATTCTTCCAGAATACTAGAACAAAGGAAAAATGTTTGACCAATAATAAAACTGTTGAAGCAAAACAACACTAAAGCACAGCTGGCCTTTCCAGCCAAGATAAAAATACTTTTTGCCAATGAGATGAGAACTTTTAATGGCAAAGAAGAAGCTACTATATTCATCAAAAACAACAACATAGTGTCTATCCCAGAAGAAATGGAATGGGTGGCCCTGCTCTTAAAAGAATAAAAGAAACAAATCATTGGGCTGATGCTAGAAAGAAGAAATAAAAAATTGATTCCAAGATAGCTGTTGCAAAAAAATAACTCTTACAACTACATCTCTCAAAGTATCAGCTGATACAGTACATCACATGTCATCTGTTTTTATTTAAAAAAAGGAGGGTTTCTTAAACAACTGAGAAACAGTAATGAATTTTCAGAATGTTCAAAGAGTCCAATAATTCTTCACAAACAAAGGAAGATCAAGATGGGTTACTATTTACATTATAAAAAGCCAAACAAAGCAACATATAATACAAGCATAGACGTTTCTATTCCCCCTACATGAACGCAATGAATACTTATCTTGTTCATTTTTCATTGAGTTTACTTACAATAATTTAAGTAATTAATTAACTAATTCAACAAGGTACCATTCATCAGAGTTAAAATTCAAATTTAACAAATTAACATCATATATAACAGCAGTAACAGTAGAGTGTTTTTAAAAAAAATGCTGTCATGGAGACTAATGCCTTCTTCAGTTAAAGTATGATTTAGAAATGTCATGTATACCCTGGTTAAATAACAGTAGCAAGCTCTTAGTACAAATGTCATGATTATTCTGTCTAAATATACCCCCAAGTTTACTAATCTTCCGTGCAGGACTAGACTAGTCCTGCACGGAAGCGGCAGTTTAGGAGGAGGACAGCAGCGCGCCATGCATATTAATGAAGTCGCTCTGCCTGAGCTTCAAATCCTACACGGAGCATGGACGAGTGGAGGGGGTGTTTCTGAGAGCAGAGTTCTCACAATATACATGCCCTGGTCAGAGCATCCGCCTAGCGACCAGGCATTCCTGGTTCAAGTCCCACTGCAGCACATACATTTTCCATGTGAAATCTGTATATGAACATTTCTTTACATTTTTTTGCTGTATAACCTACTAATTAACATTTAAATGTGAACAGGAGTACTGCATTAAATGCACATGTGAAGTGTCAGTGTCATAATGAATAAGGCACTAGTAAGCAGGTTTAAGCACAAATAAGCAGTCACAAGCATATATAAGCACTAGTAAGTGTGTTTAAGTGTGGTTGCATGGGGTTAAGTATTGCCTACACAGATTGAGCAAAGTAGAAGCTAAGTGAGTGTAAAAAACTGTAATCTGAAGTAAGCAGTGCTTAGTTCCGCACAAATGCGCGCACACCTGCTTACAACTGCTTTAAAGTGCCTTAATCACTTTGTACCCAACGGCCCGTGTTCTGTCCAGCAACAAAATAAACAGCTTCTACAAGGCTCAAACCCAGGACCCTGTACTCCACAGTCATAGTAAGTAACCACTAAGCCATCATAGCAATACATATAAATGAGGTATCAGCAAACTAATCCTAACCACAGGAAAATCAAATCAAACATGTCAACTGAATCTATGTGCAGTGTGATGTTGTATAACCTGCCAAAGAACATAAATATGTGAACTGGAGTACTGCAGTAAACATAGATTTGAGGTGTTATTGTAATAAAGTGTAGAAGCGACCAGGTCCCCATACAGTGTATGTACACCTGACTCATGGATACCAGACAAATATATAACCTGTAATGAACAATAAATCACTGCCAAAAGGCAAATACAGTGCTAATTAACTATTAAGCAATGCTAACCACAGCACAGCTCAGCTTAGTAAGTGTAAGCCATGTGTAGGGGAACCAATTAAATCTGCCCAGTGGTATACCTCCTTAAGCAGTGCCAACCTTAGGTAAGCAGGTGTGCCCATAGCTTAGCATTTTCAAAACCGATCAATCACAGAAAAGTTTGGGAAATCGGTCCTACTTAAACCCAAGAGGCGGGCTTACAGCTCATAACTGGTTGTAGCTTCCCCTTGCAGGCTCTTTGGCAGTAAGAGGAGAAGGAGTGCACTTCCGGGTGCAGCGCTGGTGCATACACTGTCCAAGGTCATGGCTGGACTCCTAGTTAAAGACCATGCACAGTGACTGCTGCAGGGCCAGTACCAGGGCTCCCCATATAAGGCCGAGGTCTGGGACCATTTCACCCGCAACCTCACCGGTGCCACTGGCATACCCCAAACTGGTGAGCAGGTCAGGCACCACTATGCCAAACTGAAGCGATGGAAGGTGGATCTCTTGGAGGAGTGGTTCCAAGAGGCTAGAACAACAGCCATGTGTATCAGTCCACGACCTGTTTAATAATTGCCAGCTGAGGTATATCATGGATAGGTATGGCTAAATATTCCTCTTATGTCCCCCACAGCTGCAATGGAGCAGGCTGCGAACCAGGAGGCCCACATCAGCCGCCTGGAGTGGTTGCAATGCGAGGCAGGTCAGTAATACTCATGCTTTTACTATCATAGGAAATAAAAATAAAAGTAGTAGGAAAGTAAGTGCTAGTATAAAACCCGTATTGTTCAAGGCAAGTACTGCATACAGTAGAGAATATGAAAGGAAGAGTCTCATATTGTTAGTATGGCAATAAAAGTGTAATACCCTGACAAAACAGGTCCAACTGCTGGACTATATATCTATATTCTGGTATCATATGGTAATGAAGATTTGCAATCATATAATAGTACTGTTGTATTAAGCATTGTTACCCACACCATGCACCGTAAATCGAATGCACAGGAATGCCTGTATATGACAGGTTTAATGCCCAGAGGCCATTTAGTACAACTGAGAGACACATAGACAGTAAACAGCAAAAATGCAGGCAACAAAAAATGAATAGCACATGTAACTGAGATGTGAAGTGTTGTTCTTTTAGCACATACAGCCACGGTTTGAATCTTGCAAGTGGTAGTAGTCTGCATACAGAAGTATACAGATATGTCCAAAACGTCTATTAAAGTGGCCCATATCTACTGCCTATCAACCTGTCCCCCTGGGAAATCAGCGGGATGATCCCAGATGTATAGGCAGCAAACAGGAAATACAACTGACTGATGCACATCTATGACAAACATCTGGCACAGTAGCAACTCCCCAACACCTTATGTGACTAAGAAGACACATATGTCCCATTTAAACCCCAACATGTTAAGCTATGGTCAGAGTGTGTACAGTACCAGAGTGAGTAGTATGTGCAGAATACTAATGTGTAATCTGGAACTTTGTTTGGCAACAGTCAGGTAATGCTAACAAACATTGCTTCCACAGGTACGCTGGATACGAACAATGTGCTGAGAAATACAGACCAATATAACCTGTACTGGTACTGTCCACCCTGGTATTGTAAGGGATTGAGAGTGTTGCAGTTTCTCCAAATAAGAAAGTATCACTGGTCACTGTCACCCACACTGTGCTACATAATATAACTGTGTAAGAAAGCATGTATATGTGTGTGTCAGGTCACTAAAGGTGGAAGAGGGTATGTCCAGGCACACCAGCATGTGGTCAACACATGGCCACAGTCTGTGCAAAAAGAGTCGGATATCATAGTGCAAAACATCAACCCGGAATCTGGGCGTATGTGTACAAACAGTCAGTGTTAACAAACATTTCCTCCACAGGTATACCAGGTGAGAGGTGTATACTGCAGGTAAAACCGGTGCATGTGTAATGATGTTGACAGCCATATCAGTGTCCAGTATAGGTCTATAGGGTAGTGTAGTAAGACTTGTAAGGTACAGATAACAGCACTGACTAGGAAAGTAAGGTTGAGTACAGGAATATACCACTTGTTAAGTAACATCTTTTCCTCCCCCCACCTTATCTCCAACAATAACCAACATACCCACCCCAAATGGTATATATTGAGTGTGATAATGGTCAATCGTTTGATAAATATTCTAATGGTTCCCATGCATGTGCCATATTGAATTATTCCAACATTGTTGGCATGGTGCCATCAACATACCTGCATGCTGTTCTTATTACCACTGCAGTTCCATATATGCATGTGTTCTGTTTGATCTGCAACTGTTCCATATCTGGTGTCTGGGTTAATAGGAATATCTATGCATGCTGTATTACCTAACCATGGAATGCATTGGCTATTACTAACCCATATATGATGGTGAAATATACACACTATAGCACGCTTGGGAAGGCTGGTCCCAGCGGACTCACCTGCCCCACCTCAGCTGGCCGAGGCACTGGGCACCAGCATGTCTGAGGCCCAACCCTGCACCTCCCTCTCCATTGGTCCTGTGCCACCTACGGATGGAACCACCTCAGGGGATGGGGCTTCCCCCTGGGAGTGGGCATGGACAGTCACCCATCACCCATCACCAGGTTGGGGTCGTGGTGCATAGCACGATCAACAAGCAGTTTGGTGATCTTCTATGCCAGCTTGAGGGCCGCGTGTCACAATTAGAGAGTAAGGCTGGTTCTGTGGCTCAGCTCCCAGTACAGCCACCTTTGGGGCTGTGAAGGTGCAGTGGTGACTGCCCATGGATGGGGACCTCAGTCCCACTGTTACCACTAAGGGGTTTGTGGGCTTCTGATATCCCAACATCCCTCCCCATCAATGTGTTTACTCCCCAAATGTGTCATATACTGCCCCTTTATGCATCTTGTGTGTCTTGTCTGTTAAACTACCCAACCTACCTCCCCAAATATACCTACTACCCCTCCCCAACATCCCACTCTCACCTGAAAAAAAAGGGCAATGTCTTCCCACAAAAAAAATCTTGCCCCATACATAGCTGTCCATTTTGCACACATGTCCACTGGAAACATGTAATCTGGTCTCACTGGCATCACAACAAATTTATGTTGTCCTCAACCCTTGCCCAGGGATTTGAGGGTCCAAATCTACCTCAAAATTCAGTATGCATGCACAGCTGCTGCTGTAGAAGAACTGGGCAGCTATGGACCTTTCCTACACCCTTCCTGCACATGCCTAGCTATTTTCCCTACAGTCTTACCCTCTTTTTGACCCTTTTTAACCACGTTCCTATCAATCCTTTTTTCTTTTCTTTTAAATACATTAGTGTGGGGGTAAGCGGCAGTATGTACTTTTAAGCAGCAGTAAGTGGGTTTAAGCTTGTTTGCGTGGGCGTAAGCAATGCCTACACATGTTAAGCAATATAGCAGCTAACTGAGTGTAAGACACTCTAACCTGAAGTTAGCATTGCTTACATCCATGCAAACCCGCACAAACATGCTTACAATTGCTTTAAAGTGCCTTAATCACTTAGTATACAACTGCCAGTGTTCTGCCCAGCAAAAAAAAAAAAAAAAACTCTGCAAGGTTCAAATCCAGGGCACTGCACACCATACACAAAGTAATTTACCACTAAGCCATGGCAGATATACATAACCCTGATGTTTTCACAAACATATCATCCAGCACAATCAGTCAACAGTACAGGAAATGTAGTAATATCATACCACACAAGCTGTTAATGCAAGAAGTATGGACAGAGTGTGCAAACATGTGGGTACACATAGGGATATATGTCAAATACTGCTGTAATATACTTAAAACATTGCTAGTTACACAGTTATATGTATAAGAACACATATGTAGAAGAACATGAAGTCTGAAACGCAAACGTGTTGGCACTATTTACTGACTTCAGTGCTGCGATCACCATGTCAATTGCCAAGAAAATGAGGTACAGGCCCAAAATATGAGCCGAACATACATGGCCATATGGACAGATATATAGCAGTACATGTAGACAGATAGACAGCATTATGTATATGTATATATATATATATATATATATATATATATATATATATATATATATATGTATGACTCACAAATCATCACATAACATAAATTGTATACAGATAGATAACTATGTTTATATATATATATATATATATATATATATATATATATATATATATATATATATATATATATATATATATATATATATATATATATATATATATATATATATATATATATATATATATATATATATATATATATGGGGGCTTTACATATTTAATTATATATATATATATATATATATATTTTCTCACATATATATGTAGACATATATGTATAGATGTATGCATGGAGAGAGAGATGTATATATATATATATATATATATATATATATATATATATATATATATATATATATATATAGATATATATATGTATAGACACACACACATCTAGATGTTAAAGTATATTTCCTGTACCGCTGAATGATTGTGCTGGATGATATGTTTCTGAAACCATCAAATTTATGTGTATCTGTCAGGGCTTAGTGGTAATTCACTTTGGTCTGAAGGGTCCTGAGTTTGAGACTTGCAAGACCTGTTTATTTTTTTGCTGGGCAGAACAAGGCACATTGGATATAGAGTGATTAAGGCACTTTAAAGCAGTTGTAAGCGGGGTTGCATGGTTTTGCATGAAAGTAAGCACTGCTAACCTCTGGTTGCAGTGTCTTACACTCAGCTTCTAAATTGCTTAACCTGTGTAGGCAGTGCTTAGTCTGCGCAAACCGCCGCAAACCTGCTTACAACTGCTTTAAAGTGTCTTAATCACTCTGTATCCAATGGGCTGTGTTCTGCCCAGCAACAAAATAAACAGCCCTTGCAAGGCTCAAACATGGGACCCTGCACACCCTAGACAGGGTGATTTACCACATAGCCATGACAGATACAAAGAAAGGTCATGTTTTCAGAAACATATCATCCAGTCCTGTCATGCAACAGTACAAAGAATGTATACAAACACCTAGATGTTTGTATGTGTAACTATATTAATATCTAAACAGATACAACATCTATATATGTGTGTATGTGTATATATATATATATATATATATATATATATATATTTCTAACACTATATACATATATATCAATATATGTGCACATATATACATGCATATGCCTAAATTGACACATATATGTGTCTGCACCTATATGTCTACATATACACAGCACATTACATATGTGTAAGCAGATATATATTTATGTAGGTATATATGGACATAGTTTTATATATATATATATATATATATATATATATATATACATGTATGTTAGCACATATATCTATCTATATAGGTATATATGGCCATAAATCTGTAGATAGCAATGGCAGATTAACAAACACACATATGTCCACATGCACCATAAATGGGGTTGAGAGGCCCCACACACTATACGTCTCATATGAATAGGCATCCTTCCCCACAGCCAAACACATGCACCATGCAATAAACTACCAAGTGCAATCTGCCACCCGTACCAAATGTAATATGTGGAAGCCATCAACATCCTCTGGATACAGATGCACAGACACAGATATGTATATATATATATATATATATATATATATATACATGTGACTACACATACACATGCAGATATATGTACAGTAAGATACATATGTAGAAGGTGCATACAATATGGAACAGCCACTATGCACAACTGGACACTGTATGGGCCACATATGCAAATGTCAATTGTTGCCTGCAGCATATACCCACAGAGAGGTCATAGGAAAGACACCACACATAGGTTTGCAGAAATGGGAAACCTTTCATTGTTTACTGTTACAGTTCTATATGCCATGTCATATAGCTGTTCAGACACTGACAACCATATAAACAGAGTACTGCAACTGTGAAACAGTTACACTAATACAGTAGTCTGGAAAGGTTCACAACTGCTGCTGTCCAAGCCAAGCTCTTCAAATTGTACAATAGTGAACACAGACTGGGCCACAGGATACCAAACAATCAACAGTATGTAAAACAGGTGTGCATTTCAGCAGCCGCTATCTACACTCTGTACAAACTCAGTAGGTGGTAAAGACATTATGTGATCACATGGGTAGCAACTGTTGCATAACAAGGCATAACTGACACCATCATGAGCACACTGACAAACAGAACAGTCTGTATGGCAGGAGGCAGTAGGGTTGCATTACCCCAATTCATGTAAGTAATGTAAATATAGGTGAAATATACATTACTGTACATCCAGATACCTTGCAGCAGCTCACCCCTGAACCCCCCACATTTTGTAACAGCCGAGGACATTTATGGTGCTCCCCACCTAGACTCAATAATACAGGGCCATATACCACTGTTACATACACTGGCCACTGGAGTGTATAAGGGCACACATGTATTGTGTAGGTGACGCCCACACATATATGGCCCCAGCCCCAGTGTATGTGTGGGGGATACAACAGCAATGGACTAATGGCAGCAATGGCAGTGTGATATACTCACAGCCTACTACAGAACAACCCCCAACAGCATGAGATATGTGCAAAGCTTGGTATGTAGATAGAGGGCAGAAGCTGGAACACAGGCACATATGTGTAACACTGTTGCCATACACTAAGCAAGTTGTTGGTGTTACGGGATAGTTTGCAACATACCCTTAGTCAGGGAATTGAGGTTAGGAACAGAAATAGATGCAGCCATGTACTGATAGCACTCAGCAAACACACTGCCAGTGTAATATCTGACACAGGACCTGTGTGGTGGATGGACAACACATGATAGACATACCTCTGTCCAGCAAGAGGACAGGCCCACAGTAGTGAGTTATGCAGACAGACTGCATTCCAAGGTAAACTAGTATGTACACACACACCCTGTAACACCAGTACTATACAAAGCATTATACTACTCTACTCACAGGGATTTATAGTGGGTGGTTGCCATGACAGTGGTATTTGGAATAGTCCACATGTGTAATTATATATATATATATATATATATATATATATATATATATATATATATATATGGCTATCTGGATAAGTATATGTACATATATGTCCTGGGCATGGAGTGTAGCCCTACCCCAGTCCCAATAGTCCCAAAGTCATAGTGCAAGGGTATGTCAGGTATGTATAGTAGGTATATTAGTATACTATTGCTACTCTCATTGGGATTGTCTTCACAGACACGGTGTGTGTGGAAGGTCACATCTGTTTATAACATGTGTGCCACTGGCTACTGACAGACATCCTAAGGAAATCATTGTAAAGTACCGCTGCTACCATGTAATGCCCCTGTGGAGTGCAGCAGAGATATTGGCCAATATATGTGGAACTTCAGACACACCCTGTACAGTCCAGTGGTATACACATAATCCCTTAGTGTACAACACGTGTACTAGGCCTGACAATATGGATGTAGACAGCCATGTAGATGGGCATAACACATAATGACTGGCATACATTTGCCACCATAGGTTTTGCATTCACACACTCCTGTCTGGCCTGACACAGAATGACTGCTGGTACAGGGGTGCCATGGACACATACTACCCACTAGATATTGACATACATCTGTACAGCATCCCACTGCTCTGTCTGACATACATGACTGTTAAGCGAGGCCCGGCAGCAGTACATTTGGCAAGTATCTGCTAATGACATCTCACTGGATAAGTACACTAAGCTTCTAGGCATGTAACAATGCACTGTGCAGGTTACAGGCAGACTGGCTCAACACTGGCCTACATCTCCTATGGAGGAATGCACATGTACCTGCATATATAGCTGGCTCAACAGGCATGTCACACACAGGGTAAGATACACCTGTGTGAAAGTGCATAACCACAACCAATGTGAACACAGCCACATATGGTAAGCTAGCATAATAGTACAGTATATGGACTATCTGTTCTACACCATCCTCATATGTGCCCCTCACAGAATGACCCTACATATACTGGGCTGCTACACAGTTTGGTCTGATGGCTGTCTGTGGTATGGGACATGTGTGTGTATGGCCCTACAAACATGTATGCCAAAATGGTACCATACAGTGGGGCAGCAGGTAACATCAGATAGAAGGGGAACTAGAACAATGACATCTACCACAGTCTGTACACAGGCTACAGTACATATTAACAATACACACACTGCCGACATTCACCATCACTACACAGACCTCAGTACTGTACAAACATCCACAGAATGTCCAGGTTATGTCAGGAAATAAATCCCTACTGAACATAACATGTGTAGCAATCAGATATATCACTGGCTTGTTATCAGCTATGATGAAAGTATTTATGGTGTACAGCACATATGCACCACTTCATGCACGCCATATGTACAAAGGTTGACAGAGATGTGGCTGACAGCACATACACAGGACTGATATAGACATGTTGCTCTAATAACCTCATATATTTAGTATTGTAACAGGCTTTCTTGCAACATATATCCTATGAGGGATATGAAGTCAGTAACTGTCATGGCCTTCACCATCTACAGACTGCAATCCTCACACTACCTTCTGCATTCCACAGATAGATGCTCCATGGCTAACACATCAAACCAAAGGCACAACACTGCCCAGTCTGCAGATGACCCTGCAGGTGGGGATTCCTGATATACATGGAACTGACATGGCAGGTATTGCGACATGTACGACAGCCATATCCAGACAAACACTGTTAAACCAACATTACTCCAAATGCAGTATAGCAGCACTTACAGTCTGTAGTCAGGTCAGGCACATCTCCCTCCTGTTTGTTTCCCTCTTTCCACAGTGTATGTTGTTAGAGGTACATCCCCAATCCATCTGAGAGGCTGTTTGCCAAACAACAGATCTAGTTCCTGCTCACAGTGAATGAAAATGGCCAATACCACCATGATGTTCCTAGATATTGGAGTGTGTTTCCATGCAATTGGCTATGGGAATGTTGCCACAGCTGTTCCACATGCAATCAGCTAGGGGAGGGCTGCAATTCATGCAGAGGCCATCAGCTGATCATGAGCATCACTTAAAATACACATGCTGCTGCCTAAGCAAAGCAGGTGTGGGTCTCCACATCCACCAGACAGGGAGTGAGGGAGGCAGACAAAAGCAAATACATGTCAGGGAGGGGTGGGAGTGTAAAACTGAAGCATGTTTGTGTCACACACCTACCAGCACAGGGTATCAAACCCCTGCCAACTATGTAGTGTGATCACAGTTTGATGCAGTTATTGGATGCACAACATGGGTTACCTACTGTGGAGCACTCAGAACATATATGCGATGGTGAGTGACATCTGCAACAGAGATACAGTAGATATACGGTAGGTGACGTACACGTGCCTGTCCACATGAATAGGTGCCAGCATCAACACAACCACACTCTCACAGGGGCACACACATATTGACACCCTTGGCAGGGCCAGGAGTACAACTCATCACTAGTGGGATTGCCACAACATATCAATATGCAGGTATCACATGCACCACATGGGTCATACGGAGGTCGTATGGGCAAAGATTATGAGGAGGTGTCAGATATCAGACAGCATGCTTCAGTATGCCCATGGGGGTTGTAGTGAGTGTGGATGTGGACATACACACCATACAACACACACACAAACACACTGGGTGCCAGTACTGACATGCATGGGTGTATGTCTGCACGGGTTTGTGGTGGTCAACTGTGCCAGCAGGCTATACAAGGGTAGGTGATGGGTATACCTTGGCATCAGGCCACATGACATTCATCTGCTCAGGTCTGCCATTTCTGCATTTGCCCACACAGATGGGTATTGTATCCCCCATCCAGTCACCTGGGTGGCTATTATGTGTGGCCAACGCTAAACAACCCCTGCCATGTATGTGTTCCTTACTCCATGACATGGATGGTGTCTATGATGTGCACACCTCCCATATGCATGTACAGTGACATGTGGAACTGTACCGGGGGTGTCTGGCCCATGTTGTGAACACAGATTATGATCAAATGTGCCAGCCTTGCCCACCTGTGGCAGGTACTGGTAATGGGCAGCAGGTTTGTCCTGCACCTACGTTGATGGCATGCTAACAGCATTCCCTGGTGTAAGTGGAATCTGCCCATACAGGGCATGTTGGCAGGCATGGTATGTCAGTTGTGGGTCACATGTGAAGGCACCACAGGTGGTGCAGGTTTCCACTGAGGAACATGGGGGTGGTGCACTGTCTGCATGTATGTGCATATTAGACAGATGGGCAAGGTGACATGTCCTCTGTAGCCCACTGCTTTCACTCCATAGTTACTAACAGTGGCCAATATGCAGTGTACTACCCACATATTGGCTGTTGCCTAGGCATGTGTGTATGAGACATGGGTTGAGAGTGTGCTTAGGGTAATACAGAGTTTGCTAACTGTGATTGTCTGGCCTTGATGTCACATGTATGTGTATGGCATTGCACCCCAGCCTCTCAGCTATTTTACATCTGTTATCCCAGTACGGTTGACATTGTAATATATCATAGGGCCACCATATATGAAATATGCAAAACCCACTCCACAGTGGCCACACACTCACCTCAACACAGGATACAAGTACACACACCTGTCATGTGGGGAGAAGAACTCCTACCTAACTAGTTTATTATACTATAGCACTACACAGTTTTAGTACTTGCCATGAACATTATTGGAATGCTCCTTTCCCAAAGGTGTATTTCACAATGAATGACATCAGCAGGATTACCAAAGTAGGGCATTTCAAATGTACTGCTAGTGAGTAGCCTAAACTGCATTGTTCCATACACAGACAGTGAGACACACACAAAACATCCACAACCAACATGTGTGTATAGAACCCATGAACAAGGTATACATCACCCTACAGCAAGAGGATTTTATAGGATGCACCACAGGAATTACTTGAGAACTCCTTCCCCAAAGGTGTATTTCACAAGGAGTGACATCAGCAGTATTACCAAAGTAGAGCATTTCAAATGTACTGCGAGTGAGTAGCCTAAAATGCATTGCTCTCTACACAGACAGTGAGACACACACAAAACATCCACACCCAACATGTGTAGGTATAGAACCAATGACCAAAGTATATAGATCACTACAGCATAGAGCTGTTATATGACACACCACAGGGATTACTAGAGAACTCCTTCTCAAAGGTGTATTTCACAAAGAGTGACATCAGCAGGATTCCCAAAGTAGGGCATTTCAAATGTATTGTGAGTGACTAGCCTAAAGTGCATTGCTCCCTACACAGACAGTGAAACACACACAAAGCATCCACAACTGACATGTGGGAATATAGAACCCATGACTAAGGTATATATCATACTACAGTATAGAGCTGTTATAGGAATCACCATGGGGATTACTTGAAAACTCATTTCTTAAAGGTGCATTTCACAAGGAGTAACATCAGCAGGATTACCAAAGTAGGGCATTTCAAATGTACTGCGAGTGAGTAGCCTAAAATGCATTGCTCCCTACATAGACAGTGAGACACACACAAAACATCCACAACCAACATGTGTGGGTATAGAGCCCATGACCAAGGTCTATATCACACTACAACATGGAGCTGTTATAGGATGCACCACAGGGATTACTAGAAACCTCCTTCCCCAAAGGTGTATTTCACAAGGAATGACATCAGCAGGATTGCCAAAGTAGGAAACTTCAAATGTACTGCGGGTGACTAGCCTATAATGCATTGCTCTGTACACAGACATTGAAACACACACAAAACATCCAGAACTGCCATGGTTGGGGACAGAACCCTACCACAATTCTAAATCACACTTCAGCAGTACGCAGTTACTGGACACACTACAAAGTTTACTGGGCTACAATGTTCCTAGAAGTGTATTTCTAGGTAGGTGACATCAACAGCCTTGCCAAAGTTGAGTATATGCATTATAAGGAGTGTGAGTACCCTAAAAAGCATTGTGCTTTACTCAGTCAGAGACAGAGAGACGCACTCCTGTCATGTCTAGGGATAGAATACCTAACTACCTACTTCATCACACTACAGCAGTACGCAGTTACAGAATGCACTAGGGAGTTTACTGGGCTACCACCTTCCTAGAGGTGTATTTCTAGGTGGGTGACATCAGCAGCCTTGCCAAAGTTGAGTATATGACTTGTAAGGAGTTTGAGTAAAAAGCATTGTTCTCTACTCAGTTAGAAACAGATGGACACACACACACAGTTGCCAGGTCTGGGGTTAAAACACCTACCTAACTACTTTATTACACTACAGCAGTATGTAGTTACAGGACACGCTAGGGAGATTACTGGGTTACAGCTCTCCCAAAGGTGTATTTCACATAGGATGACCTCAGCAGGCTTGTCATAGTAGGGCTATGGGGAGGGCAGTGTGTGCATGAGCCATAACCCATTCATCTAGATTTTCACACACCACATGCAGGCACACATTGGGTCATATGTCACAGGTACATGTATACAGCTAGATACTAGATGACTACTTCCTTGTACAGTCATGTTGCACAGCTGGCACATGCACCACATAGTCTGTAATGTTGACAGATACTGGTGGCTAGTATCTGCAGTAGGTGACATCTGCACCTCATGTGTTTGGGGACCTTTGGCTGTGTACTGGGTGGTACAGGCCTGGATGGCTCCTTGTCACAGTGACCCTCTTCTACACATCTATGCACGTCTGCTTTTGGCTTATATTAGTGTGTTGTCCTGACATATATGTCTGCATTCCTATCCACTGTGTGTGCAAGGCATGAGTGGTGCATACTGATAAGTGTCTGCACTAACAACTGCAACTGCCAGATATGTCTGGTCCACTGGTGTTTGCAGTCATGGCCTTCATGTGTTTAAGTGTGTGAGCATGCCCGGTATGACCTTTCAGTATGTTGTGGACTGACATTGCTTCCATTTCTCCAAGTGTGTGAGCATGCCCAGTATGGCCATCTGTATTGAATTTGTGGATCATGTCCAGGTAGTTTGTGCGGTAGTGCTGACCTTTGTGTTGTACACCAACATGTAGCATGCTGTCTCTGCAGGGTATCCATCGATTATTTGGCTTTGACTGTTACTACATTTCTGCATAGCGGGGGGGTACACCTGACTGTTTCTACATTTCTACTCAGGAGTGGTGGGGGCACACCTGACTGTTATTACATTACTATGTAGAATAGGGGGCACACCTGACTATTTCTACATTTTTACACATGGATAGGGGGTGGCACACCTGACTGTTATTACATTACTATGTAGGATGTGGGGGGTACACATGACACTTGTACACATTTGCTCTGACTGTACTGGTACGACAGGTACTCCATTTCATTCTGTATTGCTAACTATCATGCTGACCTGAGGCATACCAGTGTACTACAGATCGTGCTTTTGGTTGCCCTACATATTATTGTCTGACTTCCTACCCTTCAGAATTAACATCCCACTGCCTGCCCTGCAGTAGTCTGTTTGTGTAAGCTTGGTTGGGGGGGGGTTAACCATAGCCATCATTCTGGGGCTATGGCACATGATCTGTTTGGGTTTGTCTACACCTGTCCTGCTGGCTGGGACTGTTGTTGGGTATGTGAACCTTCCTAACTGGTATGTGTGGGTATTATAGATACACATATCCCTCAGCCATTTCCTGCAGTGGGTTTTGTCACCCTGTGTAGTACTGGCTACTATGGTGACTCCAGTATGTGTTACAGATGTCATGGTGCCTCTATGGGTGTCTACTGTCTGCTGCCATAACATTCGGCCACCCAATTTCCTTGCATGCTCACATCCATACCATAGCTACAGGTAACAACACATTCTACTCAATCTGGCAATTGGTAGGTTACTTGACTTACCTTTAGGGTGTGCCAGACTTGCAGATGGTGCTGGAGGGCTGCCTATGTCAGATGCACCTGGTACACTCCATATACATAGTTGAGCACAGGTAGTGTCATGTTTGGCATTCCTTTTACTGTATGTGCAAGTCAGAGGGAGGTGTCATTCCATGGGTCCTTACTGTGTCAGTGCATGTGCTATGCATTGCCTCTTTGCCAAGGCCAGGGCATAGTGGGCACACTTCCTTCTGCCTACTGGGGCAGGCTCAGGTTGTTCCTCTTCCGAGTCACGCTGTGTCAGTGCAGGCCTTAGCATTGGTGGGGGGCTGTGTGGCCTTGCCCCATGCTGTTCCTGCTGCAGCTGTTTCCACAGGATCATATTGTGTAGCATAGGACATATCATAACAAATTGGGTAGATGTAGCTGGTGAATACTGCCAGGCTCCACCGGATGTCTCCAGACACCGGAACCGTGACTTGAGCATCCCAAACACATCTTCTATTATATGTCTGGCCTGTGCATGTGCCTCATTATGGCATTGTTGTTCAGGTGTGTGATGCATATTGCTGGTGAACACCTCATGTGTATTGAGAAAATATACGTGCTCACTGGCATGTGCTGACATGGCATCCAGGAACTGGTAGAATAGTCTGGATAATGATGCCTGTGAAATACCCATGATATCCCCAGTTGTGCTTTGGGAGGTACCTATGGCTAGTATACCTAGGCCTACACATACTTTGGTATCCACTGGGATGGTTTCCCCTCGGCCAGTTTGGTGTGTCATGTGTGGATGGTACAGCTCAACAATTTGCTGTAGGAGGTCTCTGTCCACCCTATTGCGCTCCACTATCTCCAGCTCATGTAGCCCCTGGTAGGTACTCTGTGTCTGTACTCTCTTCACTATCTCCTCATTGTGGGTTGTTCAGCAGCATTCACATCCTCACCACCCTTAGTCTCTTGCACATGTTGTTCTATGTTTCCTGCTGCAGCCCTTCTCATTTTGTAGGTTTGTTTGTTAAAATTTCCCCGCTTGTCTACACCGGTGGTGTAGAGTGTGGAAAAAAACAGAGGGGAAGTTGTTTGCTTAGTTTATAGTAGTGATCTGGGCTGGGGTGCTCTGCTGTCTGTGTAATTGACTGATTCTGATACATTTCACCTGCCAGCTATGCTAGTTCTCAATGTATACCTTCCTACTGCTGTTTTCCCTTCCCATTGCCTTCCTGTTTAAGCTCATGTGTGCGCCATGCAGAGTACTCAAATGTGCACACTTCTGCGATTTCCTGGTTTAATATTTTTTTTTCTTCCTTTAAAACCTGGTTCATGGCACGCACTCCCACTTAGGCTTTGTAAAGAGTGCTAGGCAAGTTTAGACACACACCCTTGCTTAGCACAGCTAAGCTAGGAGCAATCCCGAGCCACAGGGCTCTAATCCGCTTACAGTATTCCTGACACACTCACTCATGATGTCACCTACCTCCTAGTCTTGGACTCAGCTATTCATACTCTTACACTGTTGGGACCTGCCTCACATGCTTGGGAAAACTGGGATTCACTATCCTTCCCCTCATTTGCATATGATTGACTGCTAATGCATAGAAATATGTCTCACACTGAGCTTCCCCTCTTAGCAACCATTACTCAATGGCCACGTTGTCTTCTGCCTGCCATTGACTTGCATGGCAGAATACTGATTTTAGAATGCTTATTTTAGGTTTATTTTCTTATCCCCCCCCCAATCTCCCAATCCCATTTGTGTGTCGCTGCCCTATGCTTAAACAGCCGAGTTCGGCCAAAAAAAAAAAAAAGTTGATTTTTTTTTATTTTTTAAACAGTTTGCAATGCCAATGGCCTTATACTTGGCCACTGGCATGCTTATCAATGATATGCAGCCTTATATTGGAGCTGTCATAGCTCCATTTCGGATTTTGCAAAAATGTACTCGGTTACTAACTGAGTACATTTCTGCAGATAGCACTCATCTTGCACGGACTATTGCAAGCTTCCTGGATTGCAAAATCACCTCATTTGCATGTATTTCTCATGGAAATGAGGTGATTTGCATACCAGGGCTTAGTCCATGCATGATTAGTGCAGCAGCTCTCGTGCATGCCCCTGAAGGCTGTTCCTGGATTGCACGGCAGATGTATTGCCTGTCAGAACTCCTGCACTAATCATGCATGCCCTGCAGTGAACAGAGAATCTGGGGGATAGTTACTATCAACTATGGCAGCTATCACAGCTACGAGTGCTGTTTGATCAAGCCTGATACGGTGTGCGTGGATGCAGCTGTGTCTGGCAACTAGTACAAATGTCATTATTATTCTGTCTAGACATAGTTAATATCAATTATGGCAGGTATCATAGCTTCGAGAGCTGTTTGATTAAGCCTGACATGGTGTGTGTCGATGCAACTGTGTCTGGCAGCTGTTGTATGTTGCCTTTTTCATCTCCGGGAAGCTCTGGGTTGTGGCTTATGATTGAGGTTTACTGATGCTTGTGTATTAGGAAGAGACATTTGGTGTTTTAGCCTGGATCCAGGGGAAGGGTTGGATAAAACTGTGATTTGGGATATTTTGGCAGAGAATAGTTTGTTTATACATCTGCTGAGTGAGAGGTGGGAAGGCTAGAAGAATGTGTTATCTCTTGTTGTGTCGACTTGTTGGGAGTTTTTTTTTTTTTTTATCTGTTTGCCCTCTGTTCTTTTTCTGGCTGCTGCCTCACTGAAAGTGGACGCAGCTGTGTCTGGCAGCTAGTACAAATGTCATTATTATTCTGTCTAAACATAGTTAATATCAATTATGGCAGGTATCATAGCTTCGAGAGCTAGTACAAATGCATTATTATTCTGTCTAAACATAGTTAATATCAATTATGGCAGGTATCATAGCTTCGAGAGCTGTTTGATTAAGCCTGACATGGTGTGTGTGGATGTAACTGTGTCTGGCAGCTGTTGTATGTTGCCTTTTTCGTCTCAGGGAAGCTCTGGGTTGTGGCTTATGATTGAGGTTTACTGATGCTTGTGTATTAGGAAGAGACATTTGGTATTTTAGCCTGGATCCAGGGGAAGGGTTGGATAAAACTGTGATTTGGGATATTTTGGTAGAGAATAGTTTGTTTATACATCTGCTGAGTGAGAGGTGGGAAGGCAAGAAGAATGTGTTATCTCTTGTTGTGTCGACTTGTTGGGAGTTTTTTTTTTTTTATCTGTTTTTCTCTCTGTTCTTTTTCTGGCTGCTGCCTCACTGAAAGTGAGGGAATTTAGGCTTGAAGTTGCAGTGAAGTACATATTTGCTTCAGGTGCATCATGAGCCACTGGTATACAGTACACAGACACACTAACAGAAACAAACACTCCCGGGTTGCTATGGTAACGGAGACAGAGTGACGATAATGCTTAACATCTCTAAGGAGCCTCCGAGATGATTCTCAGCAATGAGGTTTTTGGTTCTAAAAAAATATATATATATATATATATATATATAATAAAGGGGCTGTTTTAAACCACATGTACACATATTGATGCTCTCCCAACACTTCGTTTAGCTCATTAAGTTGACGCTTGACTAAAGGAAAAAAAATATTAAATAATAAGCTCAATTTATATTTAAAATGCATTTTGTTCCAAACACATTAAGGACTTACATAAGAGTGGAAGTTTGAGTTATTGCAAAAGACTAAGAGCACTTGGTCTTGTGCAGTACCCTTTGCAGTGGTCTGGGAGGTGAGCTTGCTCAGACGTGTTGGACATATGGGGATAGCTGATTCTAGGGGTGTTTGGGGTTGCTGGGACGTGCTAGAGAGTCATCAAATTTCCTTTGTGGAAATATCCGTGGGAATGGAAGGTGTGTTCAGTGGTTCACTGGCAGACTGGCCACTGCATGGAACAGGCTAGTAAAATAGAACAGGACAAATATTGGTTTGGATATTTTAAGAACAGCCTGGAAATATACCGCATGAACTAGTGAATGGTATTCTGGCAAAACTGGATGGGCATTGTTGCCCATGCTTGAAGTACTGATATGTGTGTATGTAAGGATGAAAATATACTTATAACAAGAAACTAGAAGGGTCTCATAATTTAAAGTCTATGGACTGTATAAACATGCTTGGAAGGAGCTAATAATAAGAATAAGCATTACAGCTTGTGGTCTCTCAAATAACTTAGCAACAGCCAAAAAAAAAAAAAAACACACACAATAGTTATGTAGTGTATAATTTTTAGTAAATCTAGACATAAAATATATAATCGTCATATAAGATGAAGCGGTCTGCTGAATTTAGATATTAAAAACAGGATTTAATAACATGGGCTTGTGTATAATACCACTACTGTCTTAACTTGTCCTAAATGACATACACTACATTGAACATCAAGAGGAAGCATGATGATTTTCTTATATAAGTAAATATGCATAATAAGTCACGTAATTGCTTTAACCTGAATTGTAGTTTTTGTACAGCTTCTTGAGCATATATAATACTTCAGCGCTTACCAAGGTAACTCATGTTTTATACATGACGTCAAACTGACAAAGTTGTTCAAGAGAAACAATAGAAGCCTGAACATGACATGTCACATAATGTAACAATCATATTCTGAACAAATAGTATTAAATTGACAATAGACACTCATTTTAATAAGATGGGCTTGTGTATAATAACTCTACGGTTTTAACATGTCATAAATGACATACACTATATTGAACATCATGGTGAAGCATGATGATTTTTTTCATATAAGTAAATGTGCATAAAAAGCCATATAATTGCTTTAACTTGAATTGTGGTTTTGTAACCCATCTTGACCATTCATAATACTTAAGCTGTTACCCAGGTAACTTATGTTTTATACATGACATCAAACTGACAAAGTTGTTCAAGGGAAACAAAAGAAGCCTGAACTAATAACGTCAAATAATGTAACAATCACATTCTGAACAAATAATATTAAATTGACAATAATCAATCAGTTTAACCTTGGCTGATTATACAAAATAGAATGTCGCCATTTAAATTTAAAAACTTTCAGTATACGCCATAAAATGGCAATTTATGAATATGGAAAGGGAACTTGTAATCATTAATCACAATAAGTGAATTTGTTGTTTTTACCTATAATTCAACTCGTTTTGTAATAAGAAATGACAGATATAAAAATCCTTATGTGTAGGAAATGGGGGGAAGAGAGATGCACTGATAATTAAAATGCACTAACTTTCATCAATTTTCACATAAAACAAATGCTTTAAGTAAGTTAGCAACAAAGTGATTACTTAAATGCTGGCAAACAATGAAATATATCTTCTGATATAGCCAGCAAAATACATTGTATTATAAACATTAGGTATAAATAGCATTACAATCTATTTATATTAAGTAATAAGTTGTGAAAGACGTCATCAATAAGGGTGAATATGTTAAATAATTGTGTTATCTTTTACTGAGGTTTTATATATGCTAAATCCTACATTACTATGATTGAATTGCTTGTCATCTATATTTCATGTAAATATTAATTGCTTATACAATAATCAGACATTTATATTGTATTACACATCTGTCTAATCTGCAATAGTACTATATCTGCTCAAAATAATATAAATATTGCTTATTCCTGTTACAAATATTCTCCATATGATAATTCAATTTATGGAGCTCAGATGTTCTGGATTGATAAAATATGAGTGATAATCTGATTGACTTAGGTTTATCTATCAGATTAGGAATGATTTTCATTCCATGGTTAGTGCGGATCTTAGTTTTGTTAACATTTATTAATTTAAATTTGTTATTTCACAAAAATATTTTCAGTATGCCTGACTAAAACATTACTTTATTGATCAACACTCAGAGTATAAAACTGATAATTTCATTTTAAAGCTCAAACATATACTTTATAGTTATCAGATGAAAATGTTTAATAGTCACAGTAAAACAAAAAATACCTAATCTAAATAACCTAAAATGGATTTAACTTTATTATCTTTAAATACCAATGGTTTAAATAATCCTAGCAAGAGATCAAATCTACTGGAATATTTAAAACTGAAAAAAGCACAAATTGTATTCCTTCAAGAAACTAATTTCAAAACAAATGACAATTTCAAATGGAATCCTAAGGAATATATGATATTGATGCAATCCACTTATAAGACAAAGACAAAATGGGTAACAATTTTATGGAAAACAAATGTGATTAAATCAGAAATCATTTGCAAGTATGAAGATAAAGAAGACCTTATGGCATTAGTAATTGTTAAATATAATAACAGAATATGGACCGTAGCCAATCTATACTGGTTCCCAGGCATTGGAACAGTAACTGTTAAAAAACACTTGGATTTCATTTCCAATAATTATAAAGCCAACTTAAAATTAGGAGGAGATTTTAACTGCATATTTGATATTTCTGAAACTACAAATAAAAGACCGATGCTTACATCTGCTGTATCAAAATATTTAAACAAGTGGGTAGAATAATTTCATCTGGTAGATACTTTTAAATTTAAAGAAGATACATTTTTGTTGTTTTCCCATCAAGATCACAGATTTGGTACCCAAACTAGAATAGATAAAATATATGCTGCCCATGACTTACACTCTAAAATTATTACTTTCTCAATCACTCCCTGCCCCTTTTCAGACCACAATTCATTGATAATAAAACTTTAAAATGGGTACAAACCATTAAACTTTAACTCCAGAATTCCAGCATATATAACTAAAATTAGAGTTCAAACCCTGATTATTATCTGAATTACAGTTCTTCTTAGATATTAATTACACCACAGAGATAAATACAGTAATGATATGGGACTCATTAAAAGCTTACATATATGGTAAAACCCTAACCTGGTATAAAAAAAATCAGAGAATGGGATTCTGAATTATTAGATCTACAATCCAAACTTTTGTTAGTAAAAGCTGAAAACAATAAAAATCATTTGGAGATGAAAAACAAAGTAGAAGTATTAAACAAAAATACAATGAAATTCTAACACATAAAACTAGTTTAGCTTTATAAAAACTAAACATTAATACCTTGGCCACTTCTTCCAAATATCTGCATACTTTATCCACAAGAATCAAAATACAATCAAAAGCTAATAACTTTAAAAGTATCATCTATGAAAAGAAAGAGAAAAATGTCTTGCATATTGTTGACATTCTTGATGCCTATAGAAATCACTATATGGAACATTTCCAAAAAGAAAAAATATATATTGATCAATTAAATCTAGATGAAAAATGTTCTAATTTAAAAAAAAAACAGAAAAATTAAAACTAGATCTGCAAGCGACCATATCCTACAAAGAAATTACAGATACAATAAAACAGGGAAAAAATAATAAAGCTCCAGGTATAGAGGGCATAATTATGGAAATATATAAACTTTTTCCTTCAAAGATACTATCTCTCTTCCATAAAACTCTATTAGAAATTCAGTCACAAGCTTTAATTCCACCCTCTTGGAGATATTCCTTAATCACTCCAATCCTAAAGGAAAACAAATCCCCAAACCACTGTACCTCATATAGACACATATCATTATTAAATAATGACTATAAGATATTTATGACAATATTAACAGAATGAAAACACCACTATCCAAAGCAATAAATAATGATAGATTGGATTTATATATCATAGACACACACATGACAATATTAAAAGGATAATTTCTCTTTTAGATTATACTAATAAAGAAAATAAAAAAAACACTCACAATTAGCTTAGATATAGAAAAAGTCTTTGGTTCCCTAAATTGGGACTATTTATTAAAATCCTAATGCTGTTTGAATTTCCTGCATCTTTTGTTCATCTCCTAAAGAATATACATACAAATAATTTAGTGTATGTCAAGTTAGATCCTTTTACCTCTGAATCTATACATATAACAAAAGGCACTAAAGAAGGATGTCCCATGTCACCAATTCTATTTGCTCTGGCTATTGAATATTGGCAGATTCAATTTGTAACAATATAAAAATCAAAGGAATAGATGATTATGAACAATACAGTTCTAAAGTAATGCTATTTGCTGATGACATATTGCTAACATTAACTAATGCAAAAAGACATTAGAAGAACTAGATATATTAATTAACAAAATTCACATGACGTCAGGACTCCATTCCAATAAATGAAAAATCAAAATTTTTATTCTTAAATTAAAAAAAATAAACTGCAGACTAAGTGGGATCACATCATAGGGAAACAAGAATCTACCTTAAAATATATTGCACCTTAAAATATCTTGTAATTGAATTATGCAAGGATAATAATGAATTAGTCTAAAAAACTACAATAATATCATCAATACAATTAAAATCTCTGTGGAAAAATGGAACAAAATAATATTAACATTTGAAGATAGGCTACAGTTAATAAAAATGGTTTTACTGCCCCAGATCCAGTATATAACCTTGGCAATACAACTGTTATCAGAAAGGAATATACTTAAAGAAATAAATTCATGCCTAATAAAATTTTTAAGGTTTCCCAAAAGAAACAAAATAGCTTTAATACATCATATTGGACCATGGAAATGGAGGATTAAACTTTCCTGGTATAGAAACATATATAAAAGCATCAATATCAAAAACAATCTCAGATTGGATAAGTCCAATTTACTCTGCAAACTGGAAAGAATGACTAACTGTAATATCAATAAATTAATTAGATTTACAAAACAATATTTCAAATAAATAAAAACAATTTGCCATGCACATATTATGTATTAGTATACAATATAAAATAACTAATCCCACTAAAACTTGTATGATTAATTATTACATTGACCCATTTATGAAAATTATTAATGCAAATATAGATTTAAAAATCTTGTTTGATCTTTTAACACCGTTTATAGTAACAAAAACTTTCCACATAAAATATACAGAGAAATTATTAATTCCTGGGAACAGAAAGGATTTGTTTGTTGGCTCCAATGTATCAAGGTACTAAAAGTTTTAGATATGCAAGTAATAAAACAACATACAAAATTCCACAATAGGACTGGGTAGATTTACAGAGTATTCTGTCATATTTGCAAGATTTAAGTAGAATAATTAAAAATTCTTCATTTAAAGAAATACCTAAATTTACAAAAGACATATATGAAATCATAATGACTCTGACATGGGAAACAGTATTTCAAAATTTTACAAAATATTGCGAAACTATAAAACAACACCCAAAACCTCATATTGAAAATATATAACAAAGGACATTCAATACAGTTAACTGAAGATATTAAAACAAATATCTTATTATCGATAAAATATACATCCTTTACACAGTACTGGAAAATTTTTAATTGGAAATGCTTGCACAGAGCATTTTTAACCCCATCCCAGACAGAATCAGTAAAATTAGTTCTTCCATAAAAAGGAATATGTTGGAGATGTGAGCAAGTACACAATGCAGATTGGAACCACATTTTCTTTGATTGTGTTAAAATTAAGCCATTTTGGAATGGTATTAATAACTTTCTATAAGCTTTATTTAATGAGTCATTTTATTTAACTAATGCTCTTGTATTATTAAATGATAATGAAGGTCCTCATTTGAATAGGTCAAACATGTACCTAGTATGGACTATTCTTGCAATTTCAAGGAAGTGTATAACAAGATGGAATACAAACACAATACCAACTTTGGAAGACTTTTACAGCCTAATGAAGACCACAGCATTATTGGAAATTAAAATTAAAGAAAGAAGAATTTATCCAAAGCCATTTATCAACAACCCTTGGGGAAAAGTCTTATCATTGATTGACACTATACAATAATTGATCAGACACTCTGATAATGGATTGGGCATCCTTATAAAGTAACTGTATACATTAAGATCTGTTATAGTGTCAGGGTAATGTAAATAGTGTACAGAGTTATTTAAGATGTTATGTATAAATACTATGGAATTCATTCAAATGTATTTGAAAAATAAAAAAAAATTGAGAAAAAAAATGATTGACTTTAATAATTGGCTTAGCTTCTGGTGTCAGTCCAAAGGGATCCAATATCTGTCAGTCTGGCTGCTTTAACAGAGATGGTCTGCACCTGTCTCATCTAGGCTTTTAGATACTGGCAAATGCATTAGCCACCCATATTGTGCCTTTTTTAGGCAGTGTCAAAATAACCAACCTCCCAACATAACAAAATCCTGTGTAGTTAAACTCAAAATCCTACTGCTTAATGCTAGGAGTCTAAACAAGAAACTGCACTCCCTGGAAGCACTCCTCACTTTAGAAGACTCTGACCTCTCTGCAGTCACTGAGACATGGTTCAAAGGAGCAGAAAACACCCCAGACATGCAGGGATGCAATGCCTTCCATACATTCAGGCCACAAACTGATCATGAAAGAACCACAAAGGAGGAGGTGTATCCATATTCAGTAAGGCTAAGTACACCTCGAGACTGGTCAAACAGTATGATTCACGTGAGTTACTCAAGTCCAATTAACTATAGGCAAAGCCCCCTGCCACATCACAGCTAGCTATAGGTCCCTCACCATGAAACAGGGAAAGCATACCACATACCTGAAAAATACTGGAGTCACTTGCCATACAGCCCAACACCTTATTCATGGGTGATTTTAATTATCCTACTATCGACTGGGAAACATACACAACCAAAAACATGCTGGCTCAGAGGTTCTTGGACTTTGTCAATGCAAATGCTGTGGAACAGCTAGTCAGCATATCACAAGAGGCTCAAATGTCCTGGACATACTACTTACCAACATGGGAGAGCATTGCACCTCCCCACCTCCTCGTGTGATGTCCTCTCTGGTAACATCAGCCATAATTCAGTCCTGTTTGATGTAATTATAAAACTATATAGCCAATTAAGCTCAAAAACACTTAAAAAATGTTCAGAGACAAATTATCTCCTACTAAGTGATGATATATGAAGTTTCAATGCCCCCTCGAATGCCAATAAAATGGACTCCTATGCAGAGGTGTACACCAATGCCTAGTATAACCACTTAAGCAGTTGTATACAATTGGCTGTACTTGACTGGATTAAACCCAGGTCTTGCTGAAAAAACAAGCTACCTTGGTGGACCCCTTGTAGAAACAGGCTATGCAACAAGAGAAAGAAACTAATGTCCAAGAACAAGAGGGGAAATGGCTCAACAGAGGAAGAAACCCCTCTCTAGCTTAAACAAACAAATTAGAGATCTTGTCAAGTCCTCCAAAGCTAACTACAAAGCAAAAATAGCCTTCTTTGCTAAGGATAATCACAAGGCATTCTTTAACTACATCTGAAATGTAAAAAAGGAATACCAAGCTATGCACTAACTTGTTGTGAATTGCATCACCTATATCCAACTGGAGGTAACCTGATAGCTGACAGATTTGGAGCAAACTTCACCTCCTTTCCCCTCCAGGCATCCTCCAAAATATACCAGCCACCATTCCTCAGCCTATTATTTCAAGAGAGCAAGTCATCTTGGTGCTCTCCAAGGTGAAATACATGGCATTAATGGGACTAGACAATATCCCATGTTGCCTTAAAATATGACATAGCAGACCCATTTTGATCCCTGTTTAACCACAACTTGTGAACTGGCTATGTTCCGGCAGAATGTAGGACAGCAACAGTAATCACTATGCACAAAATGAGACCATCAACCGACCCTCGGAATTATAGGATAATAAACTTGTCTAGTCTCATTTGTAAGGCCACTGAAAGAATCATTATGGAGCTTATTAACAAGGACATAGGTAATCTTCAAACTCTGGACCCAACTCAGTTCAGATTCATCAAAGGTAGATCTTGTCTGTTAAGCATGGTTGACTTCTTCGAGAAAGTTACCAAGGCCCTGGATGAGGAAACGACAGTGCATACCACCTATGCTGACCTAGCCAAGGCATATGACACAATCTCAACTCAGGTATTATACAGAAACTCTCCCAATTGGGAATTAACCCCTACATTATCAGATGGGTATCCAACTGGCTCACAAACAGGATACATATTATCAAAGTGGGTGATTCACCTCTAGCAAAAGACCATTCACCAGTGGCATACAGCAGGGTTCTCTGCTGGGCCCCTTACTCTTTGTAATTTATTTCGCAGAAGTCCAGACAAATTTGCACAGCCTGTGGCTGACCAGATTCACTGACAATTGCAAATTGGGAGCAATTGTTGAGTCCCACAACAATGCCAATATACTGCAGACATGATTAACACAGACAATTAATTGGTGCCAAAGCCATGGATTAAGTCTAAATGCAAAAGAAAATGTATTATCATTTCCTTTGGGAAAGCTGATATTGCTAATTACATTATAGACAGCATCCCCCTAAATGTAGATGCAGTGATACATGATCTGGGTACTCAGACTGGTAGCAATCTGAGCTTTAACCACCACATATTCACATTAATAAGGAAATTCTTCTATATGCCACATCTTATAAGTACATGCATCGCATCTAGATCTAAAGATGTTATAATTCCATTATGCTCAACCCTCATCAGACCAATAATTGAGTACAATGCTCCCTTTTGCATGTATCTCACTAGACACCTGGAACAATTAGAGACACCAGAGAGGTTTCGCATCAAGAAATTACAGGGTACACAAAAAATGTCTTACCCAGAAAGATTGAACACCCTGTCACAGTATTCTGTCTCCTACAGGTTGCCTAGTAACCTTCTATGAACCTATGACATCCTTGCTGAGACAGCACTTGTGGGCAGGGGTAGGAACAAGATGCTGAAACCTCTGCACATTTTAAGTTAATAATCTGTAGCACTCACACATTTTTCTTTGAAAGACATCCACTCCTGTACTTTCTTTTCTATGGGTTCCGGCGTGTAGCTCACAAGACATTTCCCTGCGAGCTACATCACCAAAACCGATTGGCTGCAGCAGCAATTTGCCATAGAGCAATACAGCTGAACAGAATAGCTGCTGCAGCTGTACACTATGCACAGTAATTGTACAACTGGTGGTGATCCTTACAGACAGCTGCCCGGCCGTATTCTAGCAGGGACGGCCGTACTAGATGTGTACCACATTCCGTATTCTCATGTAAGGAATGCATTTATTGTATTATTTATTTATTTTATTGTCAGACAAAATAAATAAATAATACAATAAATGCATTCCTTACATGAGAATACGGAACGTGATACACATCTAGTATGGCCGTCCCTGCTAGAATATGGCCAGGCAGCTGTCTGTAAGGATTGCCACTAGCTGTACAATTACTGTGCATAGTGTACAGCGGCAATAGCTATGCTGTTCAGCCATATTGCTCTACGGTAAATTGCTGCTGCAGCCAATTGGTTTCAGCAATGTAGCTCGCAGGGAAATGTCTTGCGAGCTAGATGCCAGAACCCATTTTAAAGGTGTATGCAAGCTTCTTCCTCTTTGCCATTGCCACGGCATACTGCTTCTGCATCAGTCAGATGTCTTACTGTTGGCTCCAATACTGACACCTCATTGAACTCAGTCTCCACTGCCTGGTGTACTGCAGCCTAATGCTCCTACAAGTGGCCACCCTGCTGTAACTGTCTCCTAAGTAATCGTGTAACATTGTACAAACTGACACTATTTTTGCATGTGTCAGGATCATACTGCGAGGCACCACCAGAGGAATTCAGACAGCTAAAGACTGCCTTCAGTAGCCAAAACACAAGCATTGTAATGTTCCTTGTTTGCAGCTGGGCATAGTTATACACCTGCTCTGTATGATTTTGCAGATTTCATATGGGTTTCTTTAGCCATTACCAAGGCATATGTGGTATCAGAAACAAGATATCCATGGGGGAAAACATCCCTCACAACATATTAGTACTGGTAACAGGTGTGTCATATTTGGAAGTCATGATAACTGCCTGGGTGACCTGCACACACATTGTAGATTATAGCCTGTGCATTCGAGACAACCTGGCAGTCGATGGAGTGATACCATTTGCAGTTTACATACCTCCTTCCAGTTAACTTGTCGGGGCCATTATTTCAATGTAGATACAGTCTCTGACTGCAAGCACCTCAAAGAAATGGAAAATATTGTAGAAATATCCTCCAGTGTTGTCTCTCTCTCTCTTTCTCTCTCCTCTCTGCTACATGAGAAGAGCACATGTTCCCCCACATGCTGAAGCATGACATTTGAAAACTGATGGAGTATTCTTGAGGCAGATGCCTAAGATACTCCTATTATGTCCCCAGTAGGTCACTGAAAGGTCCTTATAGCAGCAATATATAAAGCCAAAAATACCTTAATATCCACTGGGATAGGTACTTCATGACTCCCAGGTGGCTATAGACAAGGATGACACAGGCCACAGTTTTTTTTATGGTGTCTCTTTCCACATGGTACTGGTCCACGATGTCAATGTTTAGGAGTTCATGAAGTTTACAGTGTCATGTATGATGTCTTGATTTACACAGTACTAATCCACAGTATCGGTGTCATGGAGTCTGTGAAACATAAAGTGGGATTTAATGACCCACCACCTCCAGTGGAGAAATCATGCACTAGATGACACAACAGTGGGAATAAGAGCCTCTTACAGATACACATTACAGATTTATTAATGCTACAGCAACCCATAACATTTTTTCACAATTTCCTTAATCTGAACTTAAGCATTCATCCAAGTTCAAATAGTCATTGAGCATTGCCCCATTACATGTCAATTACATGTTTATGAAAAAATGTGCCATCTGGTTTTGCATCATACTCCAAGATGCTGACTGTAATAATGCTGTTCTTTACTATATTATTATACTGCCATTAGCATATACTCACTGTGGTAAAAGGACTGTCACCTTGCAGTGTGTGTGTTTCTGAATTGCACACATCCTGTGTGTAGCCACATGTCATGCAAGTTCGCTTAACAAGATATGGGAATGCATTCTGAGTCTGACCCAGTATTGAATCTTCCAGGCAGAAGAACTATCCAAACCATGAACAATCTTTTGAAAAAGGGCATTAGAAGTTCCTCTTGTTAAAGTAATTTTACAGCTGTAAAATTTAGGATTACTACACTGCAGAATCTTTCTCTCTCACCAGCTCAGATACAAAGAGTGAGGAGAGTTAAAAAGAAAATTGCCAATGTTTGTAACTTTATGTAAGCTTGAGAATCAAAGGTAAAGGATCTTGAGGAAATTGAATAAGGCAGGAATACTATTATAGTAAGCATTCCAGAAAACTGTCAAAACTGCAGAGAGGAGATTCAGAGCCAGAACAGCTGGAGTCTAACAGCAGTCCTTGCAAGGTCAGCAACTTGAAGCTATAGTGTGGAGCTGTCTGGTAGTTAAACAGAGATAATATCTGGTTCAAGGATAAAATAATTGAACAGGAGAAACCAAAGCCATCTCTTCAAGGCTAGAGTGTCTAGTCCAGGCAGTCAAATGCAAAATGAGAAAGCACAGCATTCCAAAGATATACTGCAGCCAAGTGAAAAAAGTCTAATATGAAAGTGATCCTTCTGTTGTGTTTGCAATAATACCTGAGCAACTAGTGGCACCCCAGAAGAAGGACTGGAAAACTAGAAAAAAAATCCTGTTAAATATTCTAAATTTAGAAGGTGCTTGAAATCACAAGCTTCAGAAGGCATACTAAAACTATGCCTGTGCAAACAGTTTTAAAAAATGAAGGCCTCCAGAATCCTGTATTCTGTGAATGTCTTTGTCATGTAAGCAGTCTACAGAATTCCGGAAGCTGTAGTAAAATGTGCATGTGCATATACTCTACATTTTTAATATGGGAAAAAAAATGGAAAGCAACTTTCTTATTGCTTTCTTTCCTAATGCATTGGATTGTTTTAAGTGGCAAACCATGTAGCTGCATGTCTCAGCAAAACAAAGCTGAAAAAATAAGACAAATTCCTCTTTAAATGCAAAAGCCAATTGCCACTGAGTAGGCTTTTTGTCATTCTGGTTCAGAGGGTAACATCAGTAGTAGCTTGAGAGTTCTGACCAAGTATGTTGATATCAGTTTAGCATGTTTTTGTTTCTCACCGCTAAACAACACAAAATTACAAAAGAAAACTTCTTGCAAATTTGCAGCTCAACTTGCACCATACCTCTGATCTATCTCTGATTTTGCAGAACATACCTTAATTTTGCCTCATATTTTGTCCTACCCTTATAATTTATTTTGGATTTTCTGATAATGTCTTGAGGCTTACAGTCAGTAATGACAGGCAGTAGAGATTCATGCTTGTTATTATTCAGAAATTTCAGGTTGATGCAACACCTGTTGCTCAATTAACTTTTTGAGTGAATTAGAGGAAATACATAAAATGAGTTTCTGATTTTGGGTCTTTGTTTCCCCTATTATTTTTAGATTTATGCAGAATGTATGAGCATATAACTTGAGAGATGTAAATTATACTTTCATTTTCAATGAATTTGGACTTAAGGTACATTACAGGGCTCAATCCTCGATAACATTTTGTGTACAATTCTTCTTGAATGTCATCTGTATCACATGTACACTTCTTAAACAATGGCTTGGCCTTTTTTGATAGAACATGTAGGATGTAAACTTGCATCAGTAGGGGCATGTATGGATATTTTCTGGCATTTATAATGAAAATGCTAAATATGGTATGGTATTCTGTAGGTCATAAGCTGGATGTTTTCATCAAGAAGCTCCTGAATGCTTGGCATCACAATATTTTAAAGGGCATGTGATCCTTCTGCAGGTAAATAAACACCAGTTGCAAAATACCTTACTTACTTGAATTTAATATGGACATATTTTCATACACATCATGTTAAAAAGGTTAAGCCCCTTGACCTCCCCCATTGTGGGGGTTTTGTCTTAACACTCCTATTACTTGTATATACCAACTCAGCGGTCATACAGCAATAGTGAAAATCTGCTCAAACTCATACACCTGTATGAAGTCAGCATGCCCTCCATGACTCTGTGCGAGTTTGTCCATGTACTTTGGTTTCCTCCAAAACCCCAAAGATGTGCCATATATGAGTCCTCACTCTTCCAATTTGCCTGTAGGTAATTGTGCATTATGTATCTGCTCTGCATGTTTTTGTGTGTGTGTGTGTGTGTGTGTGTGTGTGTGTGTGTGTGTGTGTGTGTGTGTGTGTGTGTGTGTGTGTGTGTGTGAATATGGAGGTATTTCTGCATCTTGAAATAGACCTGGTTTGTTAGTTGCAAATTCAGTAGGTGTGTGCATACATAAGTGAAAAACATTACATTTTGTGATATACCTGGCTTCTCAGAGGGGCACTGGTAGAGTGTGTGTGTGTGTGTGTGTGTGTGTGTGTGTGTGTGTGTGTGTGTGTGTGTGTGTGTGTGTGTGTGTGTGTGTGAGATTGTGTGTCTGTCCATATCTGAGAGAAAATAATATCACCAGTTACTGACAGTGGACATGCGCAGTATGGCTCATGCCTAACTCTTCTTGGTAACACTGAAAATGGTCACTAAACAAGATATTTTCTTTCGGAAATAAGGCATAAATTGTTTTAATAACCATTTCAGAGCTCCTCGGAGCCTGGTAGCCACCCCACCCCAGAGTGTGTATGTGGATTTTGATATGAGATTAGTAAAGTCCTTTGGTTTGGACTCCACCTAGTCTAAAAAAGACATTGTGAAGAGTTGTGCATAGGCAGTCACTATAATTTTCGGGTAGGGGGCTGGGGACAGTGTGGTCATTATTTTTTTAGTATTTCACTCAGAATCATATCTCAAATGTGTGCACAGAATGTTAAAATATCTTGCTTAGAGGCTGGGGATGGTGTGGTCATTATTTCTTTAATGCTCCTCACAGTGAAACATCAGAAGTTTTCACAGAAGATTGCTGTATCTTGGATGGGAGCTGGAGACAGTATGGTTAGTATTAATTTTCCTCACAGCTGAACTTCAGTGGTGTCTGAAGAAGGTTACTACATCTTTCCTCGCAATCAAATATCAACATCAGATAT
The DNA here is from genome assembly GCF_019279795.1 of Protopterus annectens. Lineage (NCBI taxonomy): Eukaryota > Metazoa > Chordata > Ceratodontiformes > Protopteridae > Protopterus > Protopterus annectens. The sequence continues at coordinate 244,073,842 of NC_056738.1, forward strand.
GTAACTAGTTGGGTATGTTTTGGGATAGGGGAAAGGAGGCATGTTGTGTATGTATTACCAACAGCAGTGAGTTCAACTATGTTACTGTGCTTTCTTTGTTCTGTCACTTTCATTGCAGTCTCTCATCAGAGAGACACACAGAAAGTGTTTGCCTTTTGTGTTTAGGAGTGAGGAGGCCTGTTTTGTACATTTATGACAGCAGCAGTAATTTGATATACATGACTGTGGCTATTTGTTCCTTCACTTTCATATCAAACTAACACCAGAGGGATATACAGACAGTAAATCACTACAGGCATAATAGTTTTTCAAAGTTGCATTTATTAAATTATTAGCAGAACTCCTGTTATAGGCTAGCTGTTAGTCACTACAGTGTTTTTTTTTAAAGAACAGCCTAAAATTGATTTTGTTGATTTATAAAACATTTATGTGAGTTTGTTTCAAAGACAGGTTAGATTGTTTGGGTAAACGATACATCAGTGGAAGAGTTTAGGGTAAATAAGGCAGATAAAGACTTTGGTTAGGGCAGTCAAAGCATACCTTCTTCAGCTATTAACTGAATGCAAATGTTAAGTACTGTAATGTCTAGGTTATGTGGCATTTAAAACCGATGAATAATTTCTGAAGTACTATCAATGTAAAAAGCCATGTGCAGTAAACTTTGATTCTTGCTTTGATGTTTAATAATAGCCTACTATGGGTTGTTTGTGACAAAATGACTGTGGTCCTAAGCCACCTGGCGCAGCTGGCTTAGGTGTTTCACTTTAAACCAGAATACCAGGTAGCTTAATTCAGGTATTTACCCAGCAAAATGACTTTCCTGTTATTTACAAATGTAACAGTGATACAACTGTAGTCATGTAATAAGTGCAACGGCTGTTTATTTTTGGCTGTAGTTTTATGGTCCCTGATCATTTTTTTAACAACTAAACTGTAAACTTAGCATTATTCCAATACTGATATGGTTGAAGTACTGAAGCACTTCATTATTGGTATTGTAACTATCATTGTTCAAGTAACAGATGTTAATGAAATGAAGGGATCTCTGAATGCCTGCTGGTCATGCTGCAGTTCTGACACTTGTTACTGCTGTATATTGATGCGTGTATGAATGGATCTCATATCCCTAATTAGGTAGACATGGTGACGTGGACAACTATTGTCAGGAAGAGTAGGCCACTCCACAGGACCTACTAATGACTCACGTCCAATCACATGGCTCCCACCTCTGAGAAAGCCCTTCATCTGGGTTCCTGCCAGTATGATTGCAAAACCTATGTTGATCTAATAGAAGGCATTATATTATGTAACATCTGTGTTCCAGTATCTTTTTCTTACTTATCTGAAGGAAACCCTGCTAAAGTTATAAGCTATATCTGCTACAAACTATATTGCTGTCAGTCCTCCTTCCTTTTTTACAGCTTTTACAAACAGTCTACTTGTTGTGATACTTTTTTCAGTGCTGACAGTAAGTCTTTTAGTACAGCTTTGCCAGAGTCTCTCATCATCAGCTCATTTGTTTACAATGACAATGATCACTTCTACATATATTGTCATCCCATATGTCAGCTAGCTTATTTTCAGCAATTTCTTCTTTTGTGGTCTCAAAGATATCATTCCATAATTTCTGAAAACAGGATTTTTTTCTGGCTCTGGTGAATTTGTCAAATCAGTCAAAACCACATCAGCCAATCAAATTTATCATTCCACTTTTTCTCTGCAATCCTCTGCTCAAAAGTCTAAATATTTGCTTCTGCCATGAACAGGAAGATGGTCTACATTTTCTCCTACAGCTTAGAAAAGGAATTTCCTAGAAGTAAATTAGTTTACATGAATTTTGTTTTGGGAAAAGTATTTTCTGTCAGTACAACTGGATCAAAAGGTTTTCGACTTGAAGTTTTCAGTAACAGACCAAAGAACTGTCACTGTTATTGAAAATAAATTATGCCATCACAAAAAGGACAGTGACAGGCTTGCTGATTTCTCAGCTGTAACATGACAATACAGTTCATAGGTGTGTAGTAGACCAATAGCCCTGGAGCCTTTACAAGCCTAGCCCATAGAAGTGCCCTGGCTTCATGTTGCCATTAGTTCCAGGTGCCTCTATCAAGTAGAGCCACTGGAGTGATCGCCGGGGTGAACTTTCTATTTCCCATCCACTCATTAAGAATTCTCTTGAAAAGGTCCAGTGAGGGGCTCTGCTTGACATGTATGGTAAGTCTATTCCAGAGCATGGGCAGTCTCTGGGTTATGAACCTGTCCCTCCAGCATGTTCTGTTGATTGTGGTAATGAAAATGAGGGCCCTGGAGTGTGTGTGTTGTGGAGGGATTGGGATTTCTTTAGGTGTAACATTTCTAACAGGGCTGGGTCAGACATGGCTTTGTAAGTCAAGCAGAGATCGCGTGTTAATATATGATATGAGACAGAGAAAAGCTGGAGTTTTTTTGAGTCTGTCCATGTAGGGTATGTGTTTAAGACCTAGGATCCTTTTTATGAGGTACTTTTGTGGCCTTTCCAGCTGTTTCAGGTGTTTAGTGAGGTATATGCCAAATGGGGCATTATACTCAATGATTGGTCTAATGAGGGAAGAGTAGAGAGATGATGACCTCTTTCTTCCTGGATGCAAAGCCCTTGGTAATGAGATGTGCCACATTGAAGGGCTTTCTGACCACAGTGGCAATGTGGTGGTCAAAGGATAGGTTGCTGTCAACCTATGTCCCCAGATCTCTTATAACTAGTGCATATCAGTGCATATCAGTAAGTGAGCATAGTTTCAAGCAAAAAGTGCTTGTTAATTTCTTTTGATCATTGCTTTTGCAATAAAGTGGTTCAGATATATTGTTTTGTCTATTTTTATTTGGTTGTTGTTTTCTCTATGTGACATTTTCACATTTAGTGGATTTGTGCATTTATTAATTTATTTTATCTTTACATCTGTGGTGGGTTTGATTGTAAGGGTTTCATTTGAATGGGATGCACCTGAATTTCATCAGTCTCCTAAATAAAAATGTCCTCATCAGTATAAAATATCACTGAGTCCCCCTGTACCTAGATCTTGGACTTACTCAAACTAACCCTCTCAGTAAAATTAAACAAATACATCAATAAAATCTGCTAGTGGCTTTATGTAAATACACAGATATTTTCTATAATATTAAGTATTCACATAATAAGTAATTACTTTCAATAATTCACTAGCATAAATTACGTAATGTTGTAAAGACAAGAAATAGAAGAAATGGAGCTTGCCCCAAATAGTTGTGGTCCACCTATTTCCACTAAACCAACCTAGTGCCACCAGCAGATCCCAGCCAGGGCAAACAGAAACATAAATCAAAAAGGAATAGCTTGAGAGCAGAAAAGGGCTCTGAATGTGTTTGAGCATTAGGTCCCTTGGTAAATGAACTGAGTTATTAAAAAAATGACTCAAAGAATGATTTTTCTCCAGTAATGTTTATCAAATGAGCTTTATTTCAATAAGCACTTTCATTAACTGACTTTGTCAGCTCCATACATTGTATTATATCTGACTGTACTCCCCACACCAACTCTGAAATTGATCTACAGTGCGGAAAGGAAAAATTCCCTGATTGCCACTGTTCCTGATCTTGCACAAACTTAACAGTGGCAGAAACAATCAAGTATATTTCGATCACTTCTGCCAGCAGGAAAAAAATGTTCACATTATGAATGCTAGATTGTATGAACATTTTTTCATCTATTTATCTATATATGTAATATATAATTATATGATCAATGATTAACATGTGAAATGACCAACATCCCAGAGACTACCCCATCTGTGGAACAGGCTCCCCATCCATGTGAAGCAGAGTTCCTCCCTAACGCAATTAAAGTGCAACTTGGACAATTGGATGGGAAACCAGAAATTCATCCCTGGTTTGGTACCTATGTCTCCAATCGACACAGGTAACCTATAAATGGTTAATCTCTCAGGCCCATGCTTACACTTATCAAGGGTATCAGAACTTGTCAGAGATTTGGGATGCATGGCTATAAAAAAGGACCTTGTGGTCATTAGCCTAGTAAACACCTATGAACATACAAAATATAAAAAAAATATATGTCAACCTTTCTTTATATCAGCAGCACAAAATAGCAACACACAGTGTATTGAAAAAGAAAACAAATTTCCTTTTCTGATGTATTACCCAAAACCAGAGCACATTCAACTCAAATTTGTCTGAATAGAGGTAATGTTATGGGAAGGGCTTTTTTGCAGGTAAGGATGCATTACTAAAGTGGGCAGGGGGGCTTTGTGCTAGGTGAAACTTCTTCAGTCTTCCTTCAGTTGGAACGAAACCTCTTTTACTTGCTGGCATTTTGGCCTTCATATTAAATGTTTCCTTGTCTTATCAACTGGTGCTGTGTTCCTTTTGTTGTTTTATGCAGTAATGTGCTAAAACAATCACTCTCACATTAGTGCCTATCTTCCAGTGTTTCAATGCACCAAACTCTCCTCTGTCTTACATTGATTGTCTCTGTCCCTCAGCTATTGCATTAAACAGGCATCAATCAACCCATAAGTAAATGCAAAATAAAAAATCACCACTGCCATAAAGTGTTCATGAAGACACAAACTTTATTACAATAACAATTAAGTCCTTTCATCCGTCATACCCATAGGGCTTCATCAGAGTAAAGCCAATCAAAAACAGCTGTAATGTATAGTCATTAAACTAATCATACGACTAATATACAATTAAATGAAGTACTGAGCCAGCAACAGTAAACAGTAAACCAAGATAAAAAACATAAAAAAACTAATTGCCATTTGAGTGACAGTTTCATCAACCTGTAGAAAAAAATATAGAATATTGAATAAAGCATAAGTAACAAATAAATTAGACTTCCTTAATCCATTGTGGAATTTTTGGTGGGCTGTATCAATATCCAGCAGGCTGCTGGCTGACATTTTTTTAAAAGACTATGCAGTAATTAATGTTAATATAATTGTTAATAAATATATAAAATACTGGTAAAAACATGTCACAAGCCTTAATTTTAAATCACATGTTATAACTTAAAAACTGAGTTGCTAGTTATATATCAGATGTTTTGTGACCTAAGTTTTAAAATGCCAGATTTGGAGCAAGAATCATTTAACCCAGGAAATTGTCTGGCCAAACTCTGGAACAGTATTCCTACAGATATCTGTGCAATGCCTTGTAGTCACATATTTCTCCTTAACTCTTGCCTCTGGAAATGCTTTGCATCGGGCTGACACTACCCTTTATTTATTCCTTCTCTTTTGCTTTATCTCTTCTCTAATTGGACAAATCTCCATTTAACTTCTCCTATGGCTCCATATTTTAACTTCATTTTCTCATATCTCCCCAACTGTAAATTCTCTTAGCTTTGTTTCAGTCTTTTGCCCATATGTTACATGTTTATCATAAGTCATCACTAGTGATAGTGTTTTATTTGGTGCTTAATATTTTATTACTGGTGTCCAATATTCATTGTATGTCCCACTGATTTGACCTTATTTATCCTGTATGTTGATTCTCCTACTTGATACTGCACTTTGTGTGTTAATGTTATGTTGTTTAGTAATTCAGCTAATGTCTGTGGAACTTTTCTTCCCAGGCCTTCACTGAAAATGGGATTCATGCTGACAAATGTCAGATATATATATATATATATATATATATATATATATATATACATACATGTGTCTGTGTGTATACATATTTTATTGTAGCTATTTTCTTGCATTATGTCATTTCCTACACTATATAAAGTAGAGGGAAGTTTAGACATGCACACAAATCTAGAATCATGAAAGCATATTGGATGCCATCACTGTGTTTCTTGACCATAAGGATTAGGACTTTTAAAATGTTAGCATTTTGTCTCATTATCATATGAGTCCAAAAATATTTTTTCTGCAGTACCTTAAAAGAAAATCCTAAAGGACAACTTGCTCATGTCAGCGAATGTTCTGCCTATTTATTCAGCCAACACATATTCTGAGTGTACCAGGAAAGTTAAATATTAAGGTTTTGTTTAAGTATTGATTTGTGGAATGTATGATTTTCAACAACTCTCAAAAGGAGAGCTTACCTTCTTGAACTGAAGTTATTTGCTCATGGCAAGCAATTAATAAAGCAATGACTGGTTTAACTAAAGGTTATGAGTCAGAGTTGTTTAAGAAAAGCTAAAAAACCACATCATCTTATGAAATCTGGCAACGGAACCACTGGATGAGTTCATGTTTCATCCAATATGAAATACTTTGCTTTCATTCCCTGAAAAAGATATCTTGATTTTGAAAATTCTAATTAAATTACTTGGTCTGTGCCTGTAATTGGTCCATAGAGATCAGTGCACTATCACAGTAAATAAAATAAAATAAAACAAAGTAAAATGGTCTATTCTGCCTGCAGAAACCTTGTATGCCAGAAAGTCCATATAAATAAATAAGTGTATTTAGGAAGCCATTAGACACAAAATAAGGATTATAGCCTGACATAAAACCTGCTGTTAAGGTAAGATCCCACAGGCAGATATTTTTAACTTTCTGAAGTTACTGTAGTAAAGTGGTAAGTAGTTTGATGCCTACATGAATATCCCAAGATGTACTAGTGAAAGAGTGGGTCACTTCCTTCTGTTGTACTCTGTTACCCATCATGCATTTATTTTGATGGCTATAATGAGAACAAATTGCATGAATTCTTCTCCTGAATGTCATGTTTCAATGTTTCAATATTTGAAGAGTACAAATTCAGAGAGAATTTGCAACTATTTATGCCAAGATTATAGGCTATGACATCAAACCAACAAGTCTAAAGCTTTTTAAATATTTCTAGATTCTCAGAATTCCTGACCTAAGTAGGTAGAGCATTCCACAGTCATACTGCCTTATGCTGAATTAATGTTCTCAGCAGGAGTAAAGACACAAATAAACTGTTGTTTCTAGTAGCAGCATTATGTCTAATAAAAGTATTATGTCTAATAAAAGATATGCCCAATGATCCAGACAGAATATCATTCCTAAGACATTTAAATATGAAAACAATATCACCATGCATTAACCTTTATCCAAAAGAAAACAGAAATACATGTTTCATTATTTTCTTATGAAGCAGATGCTTAGCAAAAAAAAATCTGTTTTGCAACAAGTTTTCTGAACCCTCTGCAGTGTCTTCAGTTGTGAGCTGTGACAGATTATATTGAATTGAAGATATAGAAAGATTATAGATTTATATAAAGATATTAGGACTTTTTCATCCCTACCAGACAGGCATCAAAGGAAATTTCTAATTATACCTTAAGAACTCCTTATCACATTTTAAGTTTTTTTTTAAACTGACACCATTGTCTACTAATATCCCTAGCTCCCCAGTGCATTTGTCTTCTGTAAAAATATGGTTATTATCTGCAAAAGGATAAACAAGGTTATTGTTACCAAAGTGTAAGACAATATACTTCTTAGCATTGAATCTCATGTCTCTTTAATTATACAATTCAAATAATGTGTCAAGACATTTTTGTAAGTTTCTTTGATCTTCAATATCGTCATCCTCAAGTTTTGTGTTATCTACAAATGTACTTATTCAAATATTTTCTTGCACTGGTAGTCCTGAAATAAAAAGCTCAAATAACAAGGGACCCAACAAAAATACTTGTGGTACTTCCACGCTGATTGTTTTGTATTCAAAATATGAATTATTTTTCTTCAGGATGCTGGCCAGTGGCCACCCATCTGACAATATATGAGTGGATTTAATATGCTATATAGTGTGTATTTCTGTGCAAGGCACTGTGTCAAAAGTGTTGACTAGGTCCAATTAAGCTATATCAGACATGAGGCTTTTAAGTCCAAGGTATTAATAATATTGTTGAAAAAGCTGATCAAATTAGACAAACATGAGACCTCAGTTAAAACATCCATGCTGATGGGTGTCTAACCCATGCAGTATCACTGGTGAAGGTAGATAAGAAATAGAAATCTGTAAGCACATCCCCTAATATTCACACAAAACTGATGGGCTTGTAGTTATCCAGGGAGGAACTAGACTGACAATAGGAGATAGGTACCACAATTGCATGATTCCAAGGATCTTTGGAACAGGTCAGATAAACAAGGAGTCAGGAGGTTGGTCAGTTTTGTTACCTAGAATGCATCCGTTCAAACCACAAAGTCGAGCAGCTGACCGCCATTAAATAAAGTAAAAATCACATGATCAGTTAACTCAGTGCCTTAACCCTTTCCTTTTCAGCACTATTTTAAAATTCTCTCTGTCATTAATACCTGGAAAAACACATGCATTCTGCCTGACTTGTCATCAATATTCCTTCCTGTCAAGGTCATCTTCCGCATCCCACCTACACTCATAATTTTTAACCTGATCTACTACAGTGAAACAAAATTTATTATTACTATCATATGAATGACAAGAAAGACCATGCCTCGCCAAAGCATTGGTAGTGTACTGCCTATCAGTAGCTCTCAAATGCTCATAAATCCTATAATAAAAACATCTGGTAGTCCTTCCCATGTAAAAGGCAGGACAAGACCCACACACCACTAAATAAACTACATATTTGGACTGTCTTTAATAAGAAATGGATTTATTACTAAGTCAGATTTTAATTATAATGTTTGTATCAAACCCCCTTCAATAAAAAAAACAACACAAAAATGGCATTTGGCAACCTTTTATTAAACTTCCATTAACATAACTTTATCGAAACATTTCAATTTGTTAATCACAACATGAACATCCCTGTAATCATTCATCAGGGCAGCGTATCCCCACTCATCCCAAATAAGCATCATCATCACCAATGCTCACTTATTATTACTTATCAAGCAACATTCTACTGATCGCTTTCATCCCCCAAACTCCTTGCATCAAACACCCAACACCAGAGGGGGAAAAGAAGACAAGCTTGCCCCTCTTCTTCACTCACCAGCCTGACCCAAGCTGATTCCCTTCACCTACTGCAGAATTTTCACTATACCCTCAAAAAACAAACCTAAGTGTACATTAAACAGATCCAAATCAAACTCATTTAGGTTCACTCTATCTTATCCTAACCAGTCTGGCTCCCTGTCATCAAAGTCTCTGCGCTCTATCATATGAACACCCAAAGTAATCAGTTGTCTTGCAAGCCTACAATTAAAAAATGTTCAAGCCTGCTCTAAAGCCATAAAACTGTCAGCATTTCTCCAAAATAAATATGGTACTATTTCAGACCACACAGTAAACATGCCCAGATATAACCTCTTCAAAGTAACCAAATTCTGTCTTATCCTATATACCAACTGCCACTTTGGAATTATCCTCAGATCATTACCTGCCAAGTGTACCAATAATACATGAGGAAGCTCCATCTGTTACTGCAAAAATGGAAACTCCTCCATGAGCTGATTCCACCTGAGGTCTGTGATGCTGTGCCACATGACTCTCCACCCAAAGCGATGCAATCCCAAATCATTGCCAGCCAGCCTAACTGCAGCCTGCTTTGCCATCCAATGAATGTATGAATGTCACAGAATGGCAATTAGTACTAATCCAACCACTTTAGCCAATTATCTAATATTAGACAAAAAAGGCATTAGAAAACCAATGATCCACCATGTGAATAACTTCAACTGATGCTTCCCTCGCTAAATCCAAGTCCCTTCCTGTGCATGAATGAGCGGAAAACCTCTGTCCTGGAAAACCAATGCAATGAAAGGCTCTCCTCATCATATACTCAAACTGATTACCTTTTATCACCTTCTCTCATTTGGACCAAAAAAAAAAACAAGTCCTGTGGACTTCTGGACTTCCTGCATGGGTCTGCAGTAATCTACTAGCCCAACCCACTGGACACAGCCACTCATTCCTATCCTTTCCAAGAACTATCTGTATGCCTCTCCCTACCTGATCCATTTTAGATTGACACAACCAAATGTGTGCTGCTACAGAAAATACCATGACATCCCCCTAAACTAGTGACCTTAACAACTCTGACACCTTAAACGCTACATAATTCATCCATAAGGACAATGTCACCCACAAAGTATAATCCCCTGAATCACCTTTCACCAAAGGTGGACCTCGCAAAAAAAATCTTCAAAAACTATCTTGTCAACAGACATTGCTTATCCCCATCCACACCAGCTACTCTACCCCAGCTCTTCAACATATAAGCAACTGTCTAGGACTTGGTGAAATCATGCAACTCTACCACTCACTCAAATATACTGATTGTGGCCAGGTCCACCTTGACCAAATGAACTGCCTTATCTTCCACCCCAAGCCCAAGACAAGTATTACAATAACAATTCTTCTGACCAAACTCCCTCCTCCCCAGGCAACTGCAAAACAAATTTATCAAAATCATGTAATGGCCTACCATACGCCTTCCTTGTAGACACTGCTCATGACTTCTGCACCAACCTTTTGGTTACTTCAGCCCAGTCTACCACACCTCATCTGGCAATGTCCTCGGCTCATCCGCTGCCTCCGGAGGTACTGCCAGAACCTGAAAAACTGAAAGTGAGTCAAACTTTCAGCAATCCCATTCCTAGTACCTGCTACATGCACACCTGTGAAAGAAAAATTAATCAGTAACTCTGCAAAACCGTCTTACATAATACTAACAAAAGCAATTCAGACTTCACTGCCTCAGCCAGTAAAACTCACACCACTGCAATATTGTCCAAATAAAAAATAGCCTTCTTTCCCCTCAACCACTCTGGCCAAGCCACAGATATCACCCAAAATGGAATTAACTCCAAAAAGGCTACATCCTTCTTCCACTCATCCTTCCAATCTACCAGCCAATGAGCGGCAAACCATTCACCACCAAAAAATGCTCCCATCCCTATACCCCCTGCCGTGTCTGTAAACAGTTGAAATTCCCCTTGACCAACCCAATCCATCTGCCAAAAAGAGACACCATTAATCTGCTTGAAGAAGGACAACCACAGTGCTTAATCAGCCTGCACAAACTTGCCAATCCTTACTCAATGGTGTTTGCTTTTCCCTCCTTCTTACAAAAAGACCACGGATGTACAAAATGTACAACTTGGGAGTATTGCCCGACATGCAAAATTCAGATGCTCTAGAAGCTCTATGATATCCTTAATTTGCACCTTGTCTTTGAACTTCACCTATCCAATCTTTTCCTTCAAACATGTTATCTTCTCAGCTGGTAAATCAAACAACCCATATTCTGCATCTACTAGCAAACCTAAGAAATCCAGTGCTTTGGCTGAGCCTTCCAACTTCTGCATAACCAACTGGACACCCAGTTCCTCACACATCGCCAAAAACTCCCACATAACTTCCAATGCTCCTTCAAACCCCTCACCTACTATTAGGAAATCATCTAGGTAATGTACTGCCTTTTGAGTGTCCACCTACTGCTGCCAAATCCAATAGAGTGCAGTGCTAAATTTCTCAAAAGTGGCACAGGCTACTGAGCATCCAATTGGCATAGCCTTTGTTTCCAACCACCAGGTCTAACATTGGTCACTCTTCCTCCCCTACCAGCAGTAATCAAAACACGGATTCAATATGCACTTTCACCAACCACAGATCCTTAAATCCCCTGAATATCCCATACTGCATCATCCAAAGACAAATCACTCACCTTGTCATCCTTTACTGAAATAAAATTGTTAACAGAGTTCCCTTCAGGATAAAACAAATGGTGAATCAACCAAAATTCATAGGCTGACTTCTTATGAACCAAACCTAATGATAAACTTTAAAATTGCCAAAAGGGGAGTTGTCAAAAGGGCCCAAAAACCTATCTGTCCACCATTCCTTCTACACCAAACCTTCCAAAATATATTCGTTCCTCCACACTGAACACAAACTTTTACACAGTGCCCTATCTCCCCCAACCCTTGATTTAATCGAGAACCCCCAAGAAAACCCATTAATTACTTTCTCTGCAACTGTTAAATGAGGCAACTGCTTCAGCATATGCTGCAATACCTACAACTTAATGGTAGAATGTGTCCCCTGGTCTTCCTTTCTTCTCCAAAAAGACACTGCCCCCCCCACCCATGAAAATACCTACCTCACAGACTTTGAAATCCCTGAAACAAAGAAGGTAACCCACCCAAGTTGGTCAAAAGCAAACTTGTATTGACCAAATTACCTTCCCACTGGCCGGATTGCACAGTTGGATGTGTTTCTACATACTTCAAACAAGTATGCGAGAACCTGTATGACACCCACAAGCAATGCTTCACATTAAAAGCCCAACATACAGCCACCCCATCCCCTCCCATCTTACACCATCTGCTATCAGATCCAAAGCTATCTATCATAGTGGCTAGCCATAAGTCAAGGTACCTAGCCTCCCAAAGCAGTGACTGATCCACCACTTTCTGCTTCTAAAACCTCTAATCATACCACAACCAGGCATTTCCCACCTGTAGACATTCAGCCTCATAGATCATAGGAAAATAGGCCAAGAGTGGTAAGACCAAGGTGATATCTTTTTCCAATCAAACTTCCATATAGTACACAAAATCTAACACCCAAATTTCCCATGTTCTGGTCACAGCCTATCTACTCTTCTCTGCCCCAAGGCCACTAATACTGACAAAAGATCTTTGCTATTTCCACTTTCTGATTCCAACAAGCATTGAACCCCGTACACATCAATTAATTGAAAGATATAAACATACTACCCCTTCCAGAACTTTTCTTTAACTGAGGGCAGTATGTGAGGGGTCAGAAAGACTGGCCTTTACCCTTGGCCCAGAGCCTGTGTAGCTAACCAATCACCCAGCTGGATTGCAAAGTCTGACCCAACCTCATTTTGCTCCTCTACCCTGCCTATGGATGATGAAGAACTCCACATAGACAACCTTAGGCTACATGCCCCACTGAATGACTCACCTTGGACCTACCCCCTTCATTAAGCCTTTGCAGATCATCCATGGTGCCTGCAGTTTCACCAGACTTCTGATGTAACTTGTCCCTACCTATCCCTGAGCTATTCCCAAACTGCACTAAGTCTGACATGCCTACAGGAACTCTCAGCAACATGTCATTACCTACAGCTAGATCATGCACTGCTCCAATGGCCTTAACATCCACTGTGACAGTATCCCTTGACTTCTGTACCCGCTTCCCTCGGGTCACTGACCTGCTCCTCACTGCCTGCCTTCTCCTCTTCAAACTGGACTCACCATTTTTTTGGCCACTGAAGACTCACTACTAGGCAAGTCTTGGAACAGCTCTTCTACCTGCGAAACAATGGCTGCCCATCTCTGCCACAAACTCTGCATATCAGCCATCTGCTAAACAAAGGACAACAATAAGGCTTGAGGAAAAAAAATTGTTTCAGTCTAAGCTTCCACACTAGATTGTACCTGCTCTTCACTAGAACAGCTTCGCTGGTGACCCTGCGCAGTGCCTATAAATTCAATACCCCAAACTGGTCAGTGGAAGACTATAAGCTCCTGCCCACCTGCCGCAGCTCAACCTAAAATTACCACAAATTTGCATCTCAAAAGCAGGCAGTGCCTCCACATCTACCCCCCAACAAACAAGAATATGAATTGAGATACATTTCTTAAAGTAAAACAAATCAATAACTCTGATTATTGTTTTTATTTAAGAGACACCTTCTGTTCAGAATACATCCATGTCAGAATGCGCCAAAAGGGGACAGAACCAAAACATGCGCCAAATCAGGGACAGTTGAAATGTATACATCCTTCATTCAAGACAGATCCTTCTGACCCCTGCACTGACCTTTGACACACATAAATCTTCTCCAGCCAAGGTGCTGATAAAGAAAACAAAGACAGTAAAGTTAAGAGCCTTCCACTTGATGTTACATCCTATACAGACTCTGCCAGATGAGGCAATCCTCCACCAGTAGCACTCAGCCATACAAGTAGCTGGACACTCAGATGAATGTATAACAGATCCCACAGTTTCAGAAAAGAACCCCTCCATGCTGGCTCAGCCTGTAACATGTTCACACCCAGTCCACCATGTTTATAAAATATTTACACTTTTTTTTCTTTCCTATTTACAAATGAACTTCTGAAGCACCAGTCAGAAGCACTGCAGCAAGAGCGATAGCCACTGATGCTTCTGTACCTGGATTTCTTTCTTTCCTTAATCCTTTTTTTATATATGAATGTGGCATCCCACTAACATTGGGGCTGTCTTGGACTACAGCTTTTATCTGCCAAATTGGTAAAGGTTCCAGGGATTACCAATCGCCCGTACATCAGGACCATCCACTTTGCCCTCATCTCCTAATGGCCAAAGCCACACTGCATGTGTGCAGCAAACAACTGTTACTCATGGGTGGCTGAAAGCCCATGAAACACCCAAACTGCCACTCACAGCTTGGCTATGGACCATCCAACTGCAGAAAACCATAAGCCACTACACCATTGCCACCAAAGGTTATCAAAAAAGAAAATGACCAAGCGAAAGTTTACTTTTCTTTTTATCCTGCCCTCCCCGCATAATGGTTAAAACCAAATTGTGCATGCACAGTGAGCAACCATTACTTGCTGGTGGCTGAAAGCCTGTGACACATCCAAAACTATCAGTACCAAAAATCTAGTAAGGCAATGTACAGATCTAAACAGCAGAAAATTTTTCAAGAGTGCAACATGTAGCTTGCCATATATCTTGCCCAAATGATGTCAAAATATCAAACGATCCGTGGAAACAGCAATTTCTTTATTATAGTGAACAGTGGTAAGCGCTTTCACATCTACAAGACGCTTCTTCAGACCTCTATATTACAACATTGGCTTGTGCATTAAATACCAACATAATTAACACATTCATTTAATCAATTAAAACAATGCTGATTTAAAGTGCAAGTGCATCTTATTTAAATTTAACAGAGTAAAAGAGCTCATGTAAAATGTATTTAAAATCAGAGCAAAGCTTGATGTATACTTCAAACTTAAAAACAATATTAAAATATATAAGATGTGCAAACTATGCAAACTGTTCACTATAATAAAGAAATTGCTGTTTCCACGGATCGTTTGATATTTTGACATCATTTGGGCAAGATATATGGCAAGCTACATGTTGCACTCTTGAAAAATTTTCTGCTGTTTGAATTGTTCGTTATTTTCAAGGTGCTTCACTCGCAAGGATTATTTGTAACGCTGTTTGTTTGAACTGTTTTTTTCCGAGCGAGACATGGCAGCTGATTCCATCACAACAACGGATATGGACAGATTGAAACCTGAAAAGGCATTACATTTGAATAATATTATGGGAATGACATTAAATCCATTACTAAAGTTGACAGCGAAAGATCTATCTAATGCTACTTCCACTGATGCCAACCGCAAGCACAATATGGATGTAATTGTGCTTACAAGGCGTCTAGAGAATATGCTACATAAATTGAAAAGTGTGCAGTGGCAACGACTGCACATGGAAGCATGCCTAAGCTTCTGACTTGTGCCTAGGGGTCTACGGATCCTTAAGATGCCGACATATGGCACAACTTACCCAGAGCTACTTGGTAAGTGGCAAAAATTGAATTTAGAAACAAGTTTTTCATATATGAGACTATTAGTAGAACATTTTTCTGCATCGGAAGACACTCTCACAATAGAGATAAAAAAGATAGAATCCGAAGTGGCCAGTTTACTAAGTGACAATGAACTTGATGTGTTATACAATGATTTAAAAACTATGTTGTGTGCAATAGACAATAAGTCCCTTTCAGAAAAGAAAAAGAAATTAGAAAGGGACTTTGTCGATTTTCATAAAGGCCAGGTATTCTCTTGGCCGAGGGAGAGATTTACTGAACAGAACGCTCATTCCATTGGTCGGGCGGAACAAATACGTACTACGCATCAATTCAAGGAGCCGTTAGTCACTAACAATGAGACTCCACCTATGACTTCATCAACAGAAGTCAGCAATAATACGGAGCCTCTGAATAACAACATTATCATCGCAGATAGCATGGGAGATATTATCACCAGCAAGAGGCAGATTACAACAGCAGCCATTATACACGCAAATGGTGAAGGGAACAATTTAAATAGAATAGCAACTTCAGATAAGGAGCACCCAACCGAGGCTGTTGTACGCAGGAAGATGCCGGTAAATGGCTCGGCGGTCGTTTTCACAAACAGTGACAATGAGGTTTTTGCTGAGACTGAGGGATATCCATCTTTTCCCCTACCCATTCACACACAGGAAAGGAGGAGATGGTCTCCACAGAGCAAAGTGAGAAAGAGAAAATTCACGGAGGAAACATACGAAAGCCTTGAAGTCAATAAGCAAGAATTAGTGGTAAATATTTCTAAATATGAACTTAATGAATTTGAAAAGTCAATATTGAACAGAGGTTTGAATTTCATACCCTCTGATACAGTTGATGTTACTGATTTCATTATTGATATAAAGATGTTTACCAGGAATATTGCATTAAAAATGATGTACTCCAATGGTAATTCAGTCTCAGAAAATACTGAGAATATCAATGTATATAAAAAACCATCTGTTTTTATACCACCATTACATCCACTTTTAGATGTATTTGAGCGAGCTTGTGAAACTGACTTGATGAATTTATATCACAATAAGGATACAAAGACTGAGTTCTTTAATATGTCTAGTGCAGAAAGAAAGGCTCTTTTTAATTTACAAAGGAATGAGGATATTGTTATTAGACAGGCTGATAAAGGTGGAGCAGTGGTCATAATGGACAGAGACATGTATATGATGAAGATAGCTGACATGCTAGGAGACCAAGTTACATACAAGTTATTGGGCAGATATTCTTTAAATAATTTAATAAAGAAGTTTCACAGCCATCTATATGACCTACTATTGAGTAACGCGATTGATGAGAATCTGTATAAATATTTTTTAATAGAAGATCCACTGGTACCCACATTCAGAGGTCTCCCAAAAATTCATAAAAAGGTATCAGATCCCCCTCTTAGACCCATTATTTCCAGCAAAGGCTGAATAACAGAATCAATATCAATTTATCTGGACAAACAATTTAAACCATTTGTTAATGGAGCAGGGCACATTTTGAGAGACACTCAGCAATTTTTGGAAAATTTAGCTCAATCTGATAAATGGATGCCAATTGACAAGGATGACATCCTTGTAACTCTAGATGTCAAATCTCTGTTTACTTGCATCCCGAACACTATAGGTACTGAATATGTGAGGCTCTACCTATTAGAAAAAGGACTAACCAACAACAAGGTGATACAACTGCTGTTATTATTAGAAATGGTCCTAGAGAACAATATTTTGTTACATGAAGACAGCTATTTTTTGCAACTGAAGGCACCCCCTGTGCAAACTCCTATGCCAATTTGGTATTGGCCCACTGGGAGGATACTTACGTTTTTAACAACACATCATACACTGAATATATTAAATACTACGGTCGTTTTGTTGATGATGTGTTTTTTGTATGGGGGGGTAATGTTAAAGACCTACATGACTTTGTGAAATATTTGAATGGCACTACAGACTTTTTGGTTTTTGAAGACTCACACTCCAATACTGAGATTGAATTTCTTGATGTAAGGATTATAAAAGGGCCACATGGGATAGACACAGAAATTTTTAGGAAACCGAGTTGGAGAAATAATCTGCTACACCGTGATAGCATGCATCCCAAACATATATATTCTAACATTGTCAAGAACCAGATATTGAGAACATCTAAGCTTACTACACAAGATATGGTTTTTAAAGAACAGGAATTAGAAATGGTTAACAAATTTACCGCCAGAGGATACAAAGAAAAGGAGGTAAAAGAAATAACTAGAACATGTAGTAGCCTAAGAACACAAAAAGGCAAACCGTTCTTTCATAGGCTAACACGTGATGAAGGGAAAAATAGATTAATCATTCCATATACGAATAGGAATGGACAAGTGAAGCAAGTAATAGAGAATAATTGGAAGCTGCTATTAATGGATGACAAAATTAGAATGTTTATAGATGATAAACCAAGCATAGCCTATAAAAACATGAAATCTTTAAAAAGAATGTTATGCTATGAAAAAGCTGGAAAGAAATTACCTCAGTCACAAAGGAAAGGTACCTTTCCCTGCCGTACATGTAACCAATGTAAATATATAACTGACAAAGAATGTTTCACACATCCTCACACTGGCCAGACATATACATTCAGAGGATAAAGATTTAATTTATGTTGCATGTGACAAATTCTATATAGGTAAAACAAACAGGACCCTTCGCGAACGGATTAGAGAACACATTTATGCAGTAAACAAAGAGAATGACACTAATGCCTTGGCACGCCATATCATGGAATATGGATCTTCTCATAGTTTCAAATTTGGGGTATTGGAGACAGTGACTAGGACTAATAGATTAGGCAATATAAAAAATTACACAGAAGAAATAGAGAATAGATGGATTCTCAGGCTACAAGCACATAAATTTGGGCTTAATGAAAAAATCACTATAAAGCCGCATTTACTGTCCAGGCCACTAAAACATTGATACATATACACGATAGGTGTTCTCTTTATATATTGTAAGATTTGGTTCATATAGAAAAAACAGTGAGATATTGATTTTTAAATTCCATACAGTTGCAGCATAGTTTGCACATCTTATATATTTTAATATTGTTTTTAAGTTTGAAGAATACATCAAGCTTTGCTCTGATTTTAAATACATTTTACATGAGCTCTTTTACTCTGTTAAATTTAAATAAGATGCACTTGCACATTAAATCAGCATTGTTTTAATTGATTAAATGAATGTATTAATTATGTTGGTATTTACCACTGTTCACTATAATAAAGAAATTGCTGTTTCCACGGATCGTTTGATATTTTGACATCATTTGGGCAAGATATATGGCAAGCTACATGTTGCACTCTTGAAAAATTTTCTGCTGTTTGAATTGTTCGTTATTTTCAAGGTGCTTCACTCGCAAGGATTATTTGTAACGCTGTTTGAATGTACAGATCTACTCCACTCGAACAGCAGATGGTACAGCAACAATTATAAAGTATAAACAGGTTTATTAAAAAAGATCACGAACAATTCAGGTTTAGCGCTTTCATCTGATATACACAGACTTCATCAGAACCAATTAACTGAGCATTAATTACCACTTATATACCAGTTTTGGCGCCAAAAATACAATTTACCCTTCCACATAAATAATGATTAAAATAACTATTCTATATATGAAGATAACTCACAATAACTTACATATAAATACACTTGCATTAAATGAATTTGCTTACAGCCACTTGTGTCATCTATATTCCATTATAACATTAAAATATTATAAATATCTATACCATAAATAATATATTATGTAATAAATAAAATACTATTATTTTGAACATGAAACCACACACATATAATATATGTGTCCGTTTCCCATCTGTATATATTAGTCCTAATCTATAATAAGGAATGGTTTTAAACTAATATAATCATTTATCCCTGGACTCGTAGTGGCATCACAACAAATCTGCGGAGTAGATCTGTACATTGCCTTACTGGATTTTTGGTTCTGAACGTTGTGGTGAGCTTAAGTTGTTACATCCAAAACTATCACTCATGGACTGGTTGGACAGAAGGCCACAAGAGACTGCACAAACAGCACTAATGTCCATCTAAGAAGGAAAGCCACCCCATGAAACTAAGCCAGCTGCAATTTACTCTTTTTTTTTTCTTTTTTTATTTTAAAGAACTAAGTCTAAGCATGATAACCTGCTGGCCAAAGAACCTCAGAATGCCGCAAGACAGCAAACTACCTCCACCAACAACTATAGTAAGGGAGACCCACCCCAACAAACAAGTCATATCCAGAAAATGACAATCAGTATGCTGACATACCACCATAAAGGACACCAGCGATCAGAGCAGTGCGTTTAGCCAATTACTAATTTTATGGACCTTGAAACCAAAGCACAACACTTAAACCACATAATGACACCAAAATCTTTCCACCACAGCCCTTATAACCCCCATTACTTGCGGTGGCAATTAAGGCAAAATTCATGGTAACCTATCATAACAAAACTACACTGCATCTCTACTCTACCAGGATAAATACCACCACTATCCCTTGCCTTCTTTACACACACACACACACACACACACACACACACACACACACACACACACACACGCACACACACACACACACACACACACGCACACACACACACACACACACACACACACACACACACACACACACACATACACACACACACACACACACAAATAAAAAACACATTATCCACCTCCTCCTCCATGCATACTACTATTATTTAATGCCTACCTGTTCACCAAAATACCTACAGGTTGTCTCAGACATAAGCTTGCAATTTAGTAAGTTCTCAGTTTAATCTGATGCCTTTCTCAGCTACACTCACATAAAATCTTCTAAACCCCACCCCACACCTAATTCACTTCCTCCCAACTTTCCACTTATTGAATTAATCCTTCTATGCCCACAGCTGTACCAAACCTCATTCACCTTCATCCTAGCCTTAACATCCTTCCCCACCCCCAGCCCACCTTCTACAAACCCTGACCTCCTTCATATCATCTCTGAATAACCCCCAGAACACTGAAGATTACCCTGGAAAAATTGGTTTGTTTCCAAACCTAATATCTTAAGAATTTAATAACGTTAATCTATTTATGAGTATATCATCATTTTAGTGGCATTTTATTAATGTTATATGCCTCACTTCAGTAAAGATTTCTGAATTGTAGACATCTTCAGCACTTGCAGATCATTTTTCCATAATCAATTACATTATAAAATCTTTTCCAAAAGCTGCCTTGCATGCTTGAAAACAGTGAAAAATTATTACAATATGGACTCCTCTCATGCTAGTAGCAATGGGCTTAAAATAACTAGCTTTTGTTTAGTTAAGTTTAATCACTACCCCATCATTCATTGACAGGTATTTCTTTACAGAAATAAACATAATGATGCAGGGCATAGATTAATGGGGACATTGTATTTCTTCATGGTTTATTACATATGCAGAATTTAGATATGTAGGAAAAAGAAACATACATTTTCAACTAGACAAAAGAGGGATTGTCAGCATCTGACCCCAAGCATTTATCATCACTCATTTTGAGAGTACTGTATGTTTTCTGTTATACTATTGTATATATTAGAATGTCGTTGGTTTCCATTGTGTATGTTAGTTTTGTGAATCATATTGGTATCTAGTATTATTATTATTATATAATCCACAAGTCATTTAAAAGAAAGCATTCCATTGCTATTAAAAGAACTACTGTATATATCTGAAATTAATGCAGAGCTGGAATTTGGAAGTGTGTCTAATAAATATAGAAGGGAAATTATATGTACCTTGCTGTATAAGCTAACATCAACAGCCTTATTAAGTGAAGGAATATTAAACAAAATAAATGTTAGAGCACAGGCATATGATTCAAAAATATAATCTAGGATGAACGTCTTCAGCTTTGCAAAAGAACAGAAAAAGCAAAAAGAAAAAAATGCTTATAACAATCTATCTTGAAAAAAGGGCATTCATGAAGGTATTTATTATAGCAATAACCCATGCCTAGGTGTGGGTAATGCTGGATTTACCGAGGTTGGCGTGGTTTGGTCACAAAGGCGAAGCCTGAGTGGCCAAACAAAGCCAACCGTGGGTAAATCCAGCATTACCCACACCCAGAAGTGGGTTATTGCTATTATACAATTACATTATTTAAGAAAAAAAATAATTACTTTTCTTAAATAATGGCATTGTATAATGCCTCCTTGCTGTCCTTCGGCAGCTGTCTGGTATTCTGTGGCAGTTCTGATGTACTGCGCATGCGTATGCCTATGTAGTACATCAGAACTGTGGGCAAAAGCAACGGAGAAAGCAAGATCTCTGTTGCTTTTTACAAACTGTTTTCGCTATGTTAAATGGGTTTAACATAGTGAGACAGCTTTAAAAAAAGCAACGGAGAATCTCCGTTGCTTTTTTTAAAGCTGTCTCAGTATGTTAAACCCATTTAACATAGCGAGACCATTTTGAAAAAAGCAACGGAGAAAGCAAGATCTCCATTGCTTTTTACAAACTGTCTCGCTATGTTAAATGAGTTTAACATAGCGAAACAGTGAGAAAAAAGAATTATTGCAATGGAAAAAGTCCGGGCGACCGGACCTTTTTCCATTACTATAACTCTGATTTACAATATGCACGCTGACCAATCAGCGTGCAAGTTTTTGAATATTAATGGGGGGGAGTTGTATAATGACAATGTATACCTTGCTTAAATTTGCATAAACACTTCTCCATGACTTATAATCTTAAGTGATGCAAAACAATGCAATTAATAGATTGTCAGTTGTAACAGGAATTAATAAGAATTGCTAATGAATTATATTAGGTAAACATGCTACATATGTGTATAATATATAATGTTTTATTTCCCATCATACTTTAAGAATGCATGGTATCTTGTGCAATATAAAGGATTATTGTTGATAGATATGCCAAAGGTACCTTGAGGGTGGATCAAACACATAATGGTTGCTAGAACTGGAAACATCCTATCAGAACCCATTGTAGTAAATAATCTTTGCTGTTGTGATATACTATTATTTACAGAAAATTCTTTTACAGTTTTGTAATACACTTATTTCAGTCTTACAGACAATGGCCAAAATATAATTCTCCTTCTGTGGAATGAATTGCTTTAAAAGTTGTTACATAATTTACTCTATCACACATTTGCGTGTGTGTGTGTGTGTGGGTGTGTGTGTGGGTGTGTGTGTGCGTGTGTGTGTGCGTGTGTGTGTGTGTGTGTGTGTGTGTGTGTGTGTGTGTGTGTGTGAGTGTGTGTGTGTGTGTCTGTCTGTCTGTCTGTCTGTACATGCATGCATATGGATAACAGCAAAGTGCATTACATCATTTTTTTTTTCTTTTTTTTTTTTTTTGCTGTGATGGCTGTTTCTGGCTCTTATACTCTATTCCAGCTTCAGAGCTTAGAATCATGAAGATGTGCTTGTACACCATCCCTACGTCAGAAAGGTGCATAATAAAATGGACCTTAAGTGGGGCTTTCCTTGTACTATAGCACTTTACAGATATAAATCTCTGTAATGAGAAATACAAGCCCTGATTGTCATAGTCAGTGTAATTAAATGATACTTGCTCAACCTCTGTAGTCTTTTGTAAACAATGAAAGAAATCAGCCATTATTTTGTCAAAGCAAATTAAGATGTGAGCAGAGAGAGTGTAGCATAACTGTATGACTAGTGAGCACAAAGATAAAAAGCTACTTTATAGAAAGTTTAATATTTATCTTTGAGGCTGCAATGCCAGTGTTGCTAGAGTAGAAAGAAAAAGTGTGAAATATTTTTAAGGGTAACAAAACTTTTAGTTGTTGGGGGTAGGCAAACCTACAGATACCCTCACGATGTGTGAGCAGAGCCTTCACATTCTAAATCAGTTATCCAATGCCACAGTGGAATGCATGTAGAAGAATAATATTAAACCGACATATGGTAGTAATGGCAGAAGTGGCAATGAATTATCAGTGCTAAAATGTGTAATTCCAGCAGCCTATATAATACACACCTACTCAATAACCTAAAGTTAATTACAAAAATTGGAGTAGTTTATGACATGGCAGAGTCCTCCAGACTGAAAGTAAAATCTAAAATTTTCAATACCGCATTTCTTGCTTATACAAAATGGTATGCAGTGGATGAAAGTGGTGTAGTAACTTGTCCTGATGTCAGATCACTTTGACTTTCTGCGGTTACATCCAAACTTAAACACAAACTTTATTTTAGTAAAAGTGTTTCACAATAAATGTAACAGATTGTCACAGATTTGAAAAGGAACCGAAAAGTTATTTGACCAGAAAAGTGTGAACAAAAACATCAGTTTATATTTTTGTAAAAAAACAAAGTTTGTTTTTAGGAGAGACAGATGTTTTAAAGAAATTTTGGAATGGATGGCAGGTCCAGGTTTCATGCTGTCACTCATAAGGTTGGCAATTTTAAGTGTGGGATGTGTTCCCAATGTTCCCACATTTTTGTCACTGGACATAGTTTTAATTTAAATGGAAGGCATATTCCTATAAAAGGTTATTATAGTTGCCAGAGTAAAAATGTTGTTTATATAGCTAAATGTTTTTCATGTCCTGTATTTTATACAGGAAAAACTTGTAGACGTTTTAGGAACATGATTTATGAACATTTATTGGATAGTAAACATTCAAGGAATACAAATGCATTAAGTAGGCATCTTTTAGAACAAGCAAGTCATTCATTCAGGTTTTTAATAATACAACAAATAAGAGCTGACCAACAAGGGATGGTTTTGAGTGAATTTCTGGATGTATGTGAGCTGAAATGATAATTATCCCAGGTTTCCAGGTTTAAATGAAATGGTGAATTTAAATTGGGCCGGATTCATGAAACCTCCATGTAAGACTTAATATGTCTTCCTCGAAGGCTGCAGTTGAATGGTATGACGTCAGTGTGCCATGAATATTCATGAGGGCACACTGACTCATCCGTAACTCTTACACGGACTGAGTAGGCAAGCAGGGGGCATGTCTGACTGCTAAGCAGTCTAAACGTCCACGCCCCTGCAAGGTTTTAAAAAGCATAATGTCAACAGACAAGAGAGAGTCCGCTCAAATGTACTTGCACCCAACACCACACTCCCTGACACTGTAAACCCCCATCAGAGTTATAAAATGGAAAAAATTATTTATTTTTTTAAATCCATGATATAGCTGCCCGTATTTGCGCATGTTGCGCGGGTGTGCCCATTGCTTAACCACAGTTAGCAATTGTGACATTGAAGAGCATATAAGAACTACTTATGCAAATTAATCCAAATAGCAGTAGCATAATGGTAGAGTGTATGCACAAAGAGAAGGCATTCATGGTTCGAGTCCCACCACTCCCCTTCTTATTTATGTTTTAAATCAGTATTTGAAATAATGCCAGACAAATATGATTAAAATTTTATTAAAAGCAATGACATGGCCAATGCATCAGCGAACAAAATATATATTTTGCAAAGACCCAGATATATAATAGCCTGCCATTAAGCAACATTTTACACAGCTAAACACAGGTGCCCACAGATTAATAGTGCTATACCCATCTAAACAGAGGTGCCCATAGTTTAATAGCGCTTTATCCAGCTAAATAGAGTTGCCCATAGGTTAATAGCACTTCACCCAGCTAAATAGAGTTGCCCATAGTGTAATAGCGCTTTACCCAGTGCAATAGAGTTGCTCAACGTTTAAAAACACTTTACCCAGCTCAATGTGTTTGCGCGGATGTGCGCATCGCGCCAACCAGGGCACTGTAGGGCACAGGGGAGCAACATAGAGCTAAGTTGCTTAAATGCAGCCACACCCCCTAGCCTGTCTAGACAGTATTAAAATAAAAGAATGACAAGGTTTGATCCCAGGACCCTTTGCATCATAATCAAAGTACAGAACCACTAAGCCATGACAACATAGGGGAAACAGCCACTATTAACATACATAAACTTAGGAATAGTAGTTTAACCATTACTAAGCAGGTCTGCAGTCAGCTGAGAATTTTACAAAATGGCTAATCACAAAAAAATGCAGGAAATGCAGGATATTTAAGCCCCACAGGTGGGAATACACACCATAACTGATTGTAGCTCACATCTGTGGTCAGAATGTCTGGTGTTGGAGTGGGAGTGCGCTTCCGAGTGCAGAGATGGGGCACCGAGGAGTCCAAATACATGGTTTGGCTCCTAGTCCAACATCACGAGGCAAGACTCCTGCAGGGCCAGTTCCAAGGGATGGAGTACAAGGCAGAGGCTTGGAACCGGTTAGCTCATAACCTCACCAGTGCCACAGGTGTTCCTATGACTGGTGAGCAGGTCCGTCACCACCATGCGGACCTGAAGGGACGAAAGGAGGACCGCCTGAACCAGTAGATACAGGAGGCCTGAGGGATGCGGGATGCCCCACAACTGAGTATGTAGCCATGGAATGCAGTATGTAAGGATTTAAAATTGAGTATGTATAACAGATAGGAATGTCTCAATATCCCTTCATTTACTTTACAGCTGCAGGTGACCATGTTACAAATCAGCAAGCCTATGCTGATAGGCTGCTAAGGCTGCACAGCCAGGCAGGTTAGTGATTATTCTGCATGTATTGTTATATAAAATATGGGAGAGAGCATGAAAGAAAGTGTTGTAGTCCAATAATACAGCCATAAAATGGACTGAATAAGTCCTCTGCATGTACTGTCAGAAAAAAAACGTTAGAGAGGCAGAAAAAGAGTGTAGTAACCCATTAAGAAAGGTAACAAATGTCTGGAATAATATCTCTGCAGGCACTGTCATATAAAATAATATGTGAGTTAGCCTGAAAAAAGAGTGTGCTAACCTATTAATACAGGTATAATATGTTGTGAACATGTCAGCCATATATACACCGTTAAAACAAATAAAGGAGTGAGCCTGTGGAAAAGTGTGTAATGTCATTAATAAAGGTCTAAAACCCAGAGTGTGTCTGTTTCACTTAGTATGAAATGTTGTTGTACCCTTGAATTATAGAAATAGTAATGTGTTAGAAAGTGCTGGCAACCAAGAGTTCTGCAGTCCCATCTAAAGTGGGTGATGGAAGTGCTAGTAGCTGTGAAGTAAATATACAGTCCTCAACAGTCAGTTACTGGCTGGCATGCATAAGTAAATCTGGCACATGAGTAGCATGCGAATATGTTCCGCAGAAATGTAGGTGTGCTTCAATAAATGCAGGGTTCTCTACAATTAGAAGTGAAAATGTAATGTGAAAACATCCAGATATGTAGATAAAGAAATATAAATGGAACCGTAAAATATGTAGCAGTAACATCTGCATCCTGGACAGTTAGTATGTGAGATATAGGTCAAGTATAGATTGAACTAGCCAAACCCACTACACAACCTAATGCATGGTGGCAAGTGTAATAATACATGTAGGGAATATACACCTGCAGTCAATAGGAATGTAGTGTAGAGTAAACGTGTTTATAAGATGTTAATGGAGGTTTTTTCTACACCCTACTGTTTGTGCATAAACCATACAATTCTGCACCTCAATGGGTATGTGTAATCTTAAATATTTGTCGGGATATATGTCCTATTATTCCATAAATATTTGAACTCATGTTGATGCATGTGCCCTGTTCAAACAACACATTCATGGTGGCCTATTGCTACCAATCATCCCTGCATGCGGTTGGAATAACCACTGTTGTTCAATATATGCATGTGTTATGTTTGCTGTTCAACTGTTGGAACTGTGGTGTGTTGGGTTAATGGGAATATTACTGCATGCTGTTACAACTAATCTGGAATGCTGTTGTTTATGTTGTAATGAAACACACCGAATCACAGAACGTATGGGAAGGCCAGTCCCAGCGGACCCACCTGTCCCTCCTCAGTTGGTGAGTGCACCTGGTGCCAGTGGCTCTGGTGCCCAGCCCGGACTCCCCTCCTCCATTGGTCCTGTGCCACCTTTGAGTGGAAGCGCTGCAGGAGATGGGGCTTGTCCCCCCGTGCAAGCGTGGGTGGAGAAGGGCCACCCATCACCCTTCGAAGGGTCTGGGCTGTGGTGCATAGGGAGATCCAGCTTGAGGCGAGAGTGGCACGTCTCATGGGTGAGCCTGCCAATCCTACTCAACCCCCAGCACAGCCACCCCCGGGGCTGTGAAAGTGCAGTGGTGACTGTCCATAGGTGGGGATCTCAGTTCCACTGTTACCATCTGTGGGCTCATGGGCTTGCGATTTCCAAACAACCTTCCCTGTCAATTGTGTTCACCCACCCCATTTGTCAAATTCTGCCCCTGTATGTGTCTTGTTTGTCTTGTCTGTTTACTTCCCCAACCTACCTCCCCAAATATAACTATTTCCCCTACCTCACTTACCACTTTCACCTGAAAAAAATAAAAGGCCAATCTGTACCCGAAAAAAAATTACGCCCCATACATAGCTTCCCATTTTGCACACATGTCCATAGGACATGTACACCAATAATTCTAATTGGCAGTGCAACAAACTATGTTGTCCTCACCCCTCTCTCAGGGGTGGAAGGTCTCAAAACTCACTCCAAATTTTCAACATATGCACAGCTGTTGCTGTTAAAGAAATGGGCAGCTATGGGCCTTCCCTACACCTTTCCTGCACATCCCAACCTTGTTTTACTACCATCTGTCCCTCTCTGTGCCCCCTTTTTTCACCACTTTCCTATCTCCCCATTTTCTTTTCTTTAAAAGAAATAAGCTCGGGGGTTAGTGGGAGTAAGCACTTTTATAGCAGTAGTTAGCCAGGGTGTGTGAGTGTGAGCTTGTGTGCGCTTAGCTAAGCATCGCTAAGTGTCGTGCAAACCTACACAAACCTGCTTACAACTGCTTAAAA
>NC_056738.1:244427259-244442259 GCF_019279795.1 Protopterus annectens
CACTGTGAAAGTTGCTGGTGTTACAGAATTGCTTGCAACATACCCTTACTCAGGAATATGAAGTCAAAAACACAAATGGATGTTGCCATGTACTGATAGCACTCAACAGAGAGAATGCCACTGATATAATATCAAATACAAGACCTGTGTGCTGAACAGACAAAACAAAAAAGCCAGTCCTCTGGCCATCATGTTGATAGGCCCACAGTTGAGAGCTATGCAGACAGACTGCATTACATGCAAAACTAGCATGCACACACAAACCCTATAAAACTACTGGTATTCAATGCATATAACACCAATACTTACACTGTCCATAGGTCTGGAACCTTATACAAATATGTAGTTGGCCTGTGGCTGCAAGTCCTGTTGTAAGAGGTATTGCTACCTGCTGTCTGTAACACTGCTGCCCACACACAGGAAGGGTGTCTTCCATACAGGAAAGGTAAAAAGACAATGCCCACATGATGTAGTAACTTATAGTAGTGGGTTGCCATGGCATTGGTATTTGGAAGTGCTATACAGCTTGCTGCACGCAATTACCAAGTGGTGAACACCGACTGGTGCAAAGGCCATCACCTGATCATGAGCATCACTTACAAAAATCCATGTTGCAACCTATTCAAACCAGCTCAATCCCTGTAGTGGAGAGAGAGAGAGAGAGAGAGAGAGAGAGAGAGAGAGAGAGAGAGAGAGAATGCTACAAACCAAAACAAAACAAAGTTAAATAAAACAAGGATCACATAAAGTGTACATAGAAGAGAGGACAACGCTAAAACAGGTATGTGAAACATGCATGCATGTAATTGAATGTAGTACTTGGTATGTAATAATGGGATAGATGATGTTGAAAGATTTATATGTGCCATCAAGACTTGTTGCTGTTATGATGTCCTGCTAAACAACTGCTATGGACATAGCATCTAGCCCTGTGGGCAGGGGGCCATGCCTGTCAATTGTGCAGATCAGCACTGAATGACAAGATGTAAGCCATCATAGTGTGTGTTCTGTACCTCAAGACATGTATATTAGTGTGGCAAATAGCTGAAGGTGGAAGTAATGACGTCATGACATGAGTTTCAGACCTCACCACCTTAAGGACAGCCATGTTAACGTTAAATGTATCATGCACAAACTTCATAGGTTTGTAATAGGCTTACCCACAATCTGTCCCTATATATATCCCCCCTAATGTTAGGCTGTGTCCACATGTGACACTCTTCTGTTATGTAGCAAGGCAGAACAGTGCAGCTGTGCAGGAAGGAGATTTAGAGAGTATGGACCTGATGTTTGAATGCACTCCATATATATATATATATATATATATATATATATATATACATACATGTATATCTACAGATACACAGACACACACACATATATATATATATATATATATATATATATATATATATATATATATATGTAAAACAAAATATATATTATATATACATATATATATATATATACAAACACACATACATGTATCTATATATATATATATATATATATATATATATATATATATATATATATATATATATATATATCTCTACAAATACATTTTCCCTACTGTTGAGTGACTGTGCTGCAAGATATGTTTGAGAAAACATCACAGATATCTATATACACATATTTAAACAGTTGTAAGTGGGTGTGAAATAGACAGTTATGTCTGGTGTGAAATCCATGTTGGGAACACATTGCCCTTTGTGAACGTGAGACTGGGATGTTGGGGAAGGATAGTAGGCAAATTTGGGAAGGTAGGTTGGGTTGGAAGATAGACAAGACAGCATACAGGGGCAGTATATGACACATGTGGTGGGTAAACACCTTGAATGGGGAGGGGTGTTTGGAAAGTGGAAGCCCCTGAGCCTCGAAATGGAAACAGTTGGACCAAGGCCCCTACCCATGGACAGTCACCATTGCATCTTCATTGCCCTGAAGGTGGCTGAATGGGGTCTGAGCAGGAGGAGCTTGCGGACCATGTAATGGTGTATCGAGGGCTTCAAGGTTTTGTAGCAAGTCCCCCAATTCTCTGTGGAGCTCTCTATGCACCAGACCCTGGAGCTGACTTCAGGTGACAGGATCTTGTCTGCGTGTGCTCCCGGTGGGGGGGGGGGACGGACGAGCACCATCCCCTGAGGTAGTTACACCTGAAGGTAGTGGCAGGACGAGCAGATGATGAGGTCCCAGGGTGGGTAATAGATGTGCTGTGGCCTGGTAAAATGGCCAGAAGAGGTGGTTCTGCTGGCAACAGCCTTCCCATGCATGCTATTGTGTCGCAGTTTTAGAACATATGCGGGTAGTAATAGTCCACACAATCCAAGATTACTTCTGACAGCATGCATAGATATCCCCATTAACACAAAAAAACAGATTTGGAGCAGTTGCATAGCAAAGAGAACACATGTATATATGGAACCATAGTGGCCATTATAATGACATGCAGGTGAAGTTGTTAGCAACAGGCCATCAATGATAGTGTTTCAACATGGAACATGACTAGAAACACATTTCAATATTTGTCATACAATATGATATATGTCCCAACAGTAGGTTTGCTGTAAACATACCCACTGAGTTGTGTGTTCAGATTATTGTTGCAGATATGGTGGGGGGGGGGGCAGAGATGACAACTATTATATCCTTGCAGTATGAGGTCCTCAGATCTTTTTTTCCTCGTTATGTCTTTCAGGTACTATGCCTAGAGAGCACCTGCCAGTGTATTCCCCCCAGGAAAATGATGTAATCATTAACTACCTGGTACAGCACCACCAAACCCTCTTTGGCCACACAGACCATGATCTGCAGGAAAAGACTGCCCTGTGGAACGAGCTCATCAACAAGGTAAATTATGTTGGCCTGCATAACCACAGTTATGAGCAGGTCCGACATCTCTGCACTGACTTTCTCCGCCACAACTATCAGCATGCTGCTGCAGTTAGCTTGACCAGCTAGCCACAGGTGGGGATCATGCCATCCAGCCCCCCTAACACATACTGAGGAGCTCCTCACCAGCCTTGGGGCACCTGCCCACCAGCAAAGCCAAGAACCAGCTGATAGCATTATGGAGGTGGGTTCTACCCACACAATGGATGAGGAGTGTGCAGGTAAGGCCACAGGACACATCAGTAGACCACTGTTGCTTATGCATCTGCATCTGTAAAGTTTCATCATGCATATGTGAGATAAAATATATACATAGTCTGTTGCTGCATTGTAGTAATGAACAGATGTGCATAATCTGTAGTATTGTGGGTTTGTACTGTTGATGTACTGAAATGCTGCTCCCACCCTGTACCAATGCCACAGGTGTGGCTACTGACATGACATCTCTCACACAACTATGTAGTTTCCTCTGGTATACCTCTGGGGCAGCAGCCTTTGGCTGGTGATTATGGTGTGTTTTTTGTTCAAGTTTGCCAATACACTGGCCATGTTATGCCCATGGTATTTGCTATGTACACATTTAACACACCTACCCATAATGCATGCTGTACATGTTCACTTATTGTTGCTGTTAACTGCACTGTATCACAGTGGTCACCATGGTGGCATATCTGAAGGGTATGTAAGAGTCCTGCAATATAACTAACAACCTGTCACTGCAAGATGTGTGCACAGAAATGAACATAATGTTGGGACAAATGGTCTACAGTAGGAACATGTCTGAAACATTACCTTTATACAGTGGCTACAACAGTGTATATACCACTATTACAATGGCAACTGTTATAGAGCTACACAATGGCATATCACAACACCACATTCCACAACCCTTACAACCTGTAATGTAATCCTAACATGAGCAATGAATGTGTTTTAAACACTAGGTTCATAGATTACTACTAGGCCAATTGTCCTTGTTAGGCCATTTAAGCCTAGCCAATTACCCCATGTGAGAATCAAACCCTGCACCTTGTGTTTGTAAGGTAAAGACCTTAACCATTATGGAATCCTATGTCAGGACAGCAAATATGGGGAATACATACCTTAACAAACATTGGAAGCATATGTGTGCACACACTCCAAATAGCATATTGCAGAAGCAGGTACTGACAGCATTCACTCTTCATGAGTATGCACCTTCCATCAAGTACAGGTCCTCAATGTCAGACCAAGAAATGATCTGCTGTTCAAGACATATGTCCATGATATTTGCCCACTCACCTGCAACAGAGGCAGCCATGGCTTGCACACATCTTACAAACCATGAAATGGATCCCATATCCAACAGGTAGCACTCAGGAGTGGGAGATGTAGCCTTACCTCACCATTGCATATACCATGGCAAACAGTGCAGACAGTCATGTATGTGATGAGGAAGTATGGGACAACATTAATGTAGAAAATAAACAGATGGCCATCCAAGACAGATGACGACACATGTTGCAAATTGGTGATGGAGGCTGCCTAGAAACTTGTTGCAATACTGAGGGAGTTGCAGGAATGTCTAGCAAGTACTGGCTGTGCAGTACCTGTGTCGACAATTGCCTGGACTCTGCATATGTGTGGCCTATGGGTTAGGGTCATAGCTCTCACCCAATCAGGGACAAATTTCAACAGAATCAGGGGCAAATCCAGAAAAAAATCAGGGACAATCAGGGACACTTTTAAAATATTAGTGCTATTAACTTGAGACATTGACAAATCAGAGCATATAAATTAATATACATTTTCTGAAGTAAAATAAGTCTATAACTCTTAATCATTGTCATTATTCATTAAGTGTAATTCACCATCTTTCCTCCAAAAGTCATTAGTTTTAGAAGGAATTAAGAGGGACAGAGCTAAAATTTGAGTCAAAATCAGGGACGTCCCTGAAAATCAGGGGCAGTTGAGAGGTGTGGTTAGGGTAATCAGATGGGAAAGTTGTTCCATGGGAAACATCATCCAGGGTTCTCTAAAGGTAGCATATGCATAAAACCAAAAGTCCCCTAAAGGCATGTGTTGCAGTGTGTAATGGTGTACCAAGACCAAATTTGAAATCTACAGACAGTATTTATATATATACATGTGCTACACAAGCAACACTTCACTCCACCTTAGGCCAACCATCCCAATCTGTACCTTGTTGGTGCCAGTGTACACCTGTATGTTTGCCATTCATTATCAGGGACTAGGCCGGTACACATGGTGTTCTGAATTTGGGACACTGCAAAATGACACTCATGTGTAGGCCATATTTGTCATGCATCTGCAAAAAGGCTGAGGATGGGGAGGGGTGTCATCATGAAACACAACAGTAAACTGAAGCAGACATCCAAAGCTTGCTAAGAATGGCTGTATCTGCACACAGTCAAGGTCATGAAATGTGACAGACATAACCCTGACTCCACAGCAATAGCAAATGATATTGTGCACCTGCATAAATCAACTGACAAAAGCTGATTTAAGTATACCTTTCTCTGCACTTATTTAAGATTCGAAATGTGTAGGTAATTGTTATATATAATATAATACAGGGATATAATACTCCCTTTCTCTAGCTGCAGTTAGTTGCTTGAAGTGTAAAAAAGTGTAGCCATCTGTATACATTGAAAGTTGTTAGACTGCTTTTGAAATTCTGTGTTAACTTAGCCTGGGGGTTTCTGCTTGCATTATAATATGTGCTGATCACATTTTTTAATCATTCTGCTCATCTTCCGAGTGGTTGGCTGCTGAGATTCACCTGCATAAATCAACTGACAAAAGTTGATTTAAGTATACCTTTCTCTGCACTTATTTAAGATTAGAAATTTGTAGATAATTGTTATATATAATATAATACCGGGAGATAATATGCCCTGTCTGTAGCTGCAGTTAGTTGCCTGAAGTGTGAAAAAGTGTAGCCATCTGGATACATTGAAAGTTGTTAGACTGCTTTTGAAATTCTGTGTTAACTTAGCCTGGGGGTTTCTGCTTGCATTATAATCTGTGCTGGTTACATTTTGTAATCATTCTGCTCATCTTCCGAGTGGTTGGCTGATGAGATTCACCTGCATAAATCAACTAACAAAAGCTGATTTAAGTATACTTTTCTCAGCACTTATTTATGATTAGAAATTTGTAGATAATTATTCTACATAATATAATACAGCGAGATAATACTCCCTGACTCTAGCTGCAGTTAGTTGCCTGAAGTGTGAAAAAGTGTTGCCATTTGGATACATTGAAAGTTGTTAGACTGCTTTTGAAATTCTGTGTTAACTTAGCCTGCGGGTTTCTACTTGCATTATAATCTGTGCTGGTCACATTTTTTAATCATTCTGCTCATCTTCCTAGTGGTTTGCTGCTGAGATTCACCTGCATAAATCAACTGACAAAAGCTGATTTAAGTGTACCTTTCTCTGCACTTATTTAAGATTAGAAATGTGTAGGTAATTATTATATATATTATAATACAGGGATATAATAATCCCTGTCTCTAGCTGCAGTTAGTTGCCTGAAGTGTAAAAAAGTGTAGCCATCTGGATACATTTAAAGTTGTTAGACTGCTTTTACAATTCTGTGTTAACTTTGCCTGGGGGTTTCTGCTTGCATTATAATCTGTGCTGGTGACATTTTTTAATTATTCTGCTCGTCGTCCGAGTGGTTGGCTGCTTAGATTCACCTGCATAAATCAACTGATTTAATTATACTTTTCTCTGCACTTATTTAAGATTAGAAATTTGTAGATAATTGTCATATTTAATATAATACAGAGAGATAATACTCTCTTTCTCTAGCTGCAGTTAATTTCCCACCCCCTCCCTGTTTTTGTTGTGGTATTAATTTTGGTGGCTTTGGAATTAACCGCCCCTGCTGTAAATCTGTTTTTGGACACTCCTACTGGGCCCATCTCATTTGCTCATTCACCTGAGTACAGTGAGATCATGTTTTGATTTCAGACACTCCTACCAGTCCCATCTCCTCTGCTGTGTACAGTGAGAGCACTGGGGAAGGACATCCCCTACAGCATTTTAATCTGCTATGTTCCCTCCCTCTACACACAAAAAAAAAAAAAAAATGAAAAAAATTACTTATAGTTTCTTCAGCTGCTCTTACATAACTATCTTCTACCTTAATATCTTAGTTTGCTGTTCTATGTGCTTTTAAGTGTTCAACTGCTCTTATTTGATTTTCATAAACTTGTTTTTGTTATTTTTAACATATCTGCATTTATTTAAACTGTATTTGCCTTAATTTTGCTACACACTCAAGTGTGCTAGCTTGTAATGCATCTAAAGTGTTTTTGCTACTGTCATTAGCTTATTCTTTCAAATACAGAGAGAACTTTTTGAGAAAGCCAACCCAGTCACCTAATATATATATATATATATATGTGTGTGTGTGTGTGTGTGTGTGTGTGTATGAATTCCAAGCTTGTTTTCTGCCTTTCCTGTAAGTAGTCTAATGCAGATACAGATTTGCTGTATCCAGGACTGTTTGTAAGCTTCTGTGCCCCAAGCCTTTCTGTGTTGGAGGGAAGCCTTCTAACTTATTAGTGGGAATCGTAAGCACTAGGTAGCCTATCTACCACAAGAGTGGTTTCTGGCCCAGAATTTGTAGTTTATTGGCCATTTGGGCAGTTTTTCCATCTCTTTCAACTTTATGGTTTAAAAGCCTGCATTTGCGCTTGCTTCCCACCTTCCCTGTATCTAATTTAGTCCAGATACAGATTTGCTGTATCCAGGACTATTTATAAGCTTCTGTGCCCCCAAGCCTTTCTGTGTTGGAGGGAAGCCTTCTAGCTTATCAGTGGGAGTGGTAAGCACTAGGTAGCCTATCTACAACAAGATCCAGATCCAGATTCTTAGTTTTAGCACTTGAATTTGCTTATCTGTGCTCAGCACTTGTTCAGAACATGTAAGCACTAAATAAACTACTAATTACTACAGCATTCGACCTTCCTCATTACCTAGAAGAAAACAGTTTTGGTACTTACTTTCCTCACTTGCTTAGAGAAAAACAGCTTTTGTACTCCCTTTCTTCACTTGTCTAGAGAAAAATATTTGTTTATTCAGGCATGTCCAAGGGTCAGCTCACATTGTTCTCTCCTGTCTATCTGATGAATCTGGGCATCTTGGGGCAATGTAGCAATTGTCTCATGTACACAGAGAACCCTCTTTTCCTACCACCTAAGGCTACAACCTGTGAGAGATGCACTTATCTAGCCAAACTGGAGGTAAAGCTCTCTCCAACCAAGGCTGAACTTGATAGTCAAGAGGAGAAGATAAATACTTGCACCACACCACACTCATCACATAGTCCCACTAAACCTACACCACCAAATTCCACACATAGAAACACAAAAACATTCATGGGGGCTCTCAATAATAATCTGCTCAAGCAACAGAGACTGGACTACATGAAAAGAGACATGGAAGAACTCTCCAATCTTGTAGCCCACGCAGGTATGACCCTAGCACTGAGTAGCATCCTGCCATCGCCCAGAATGACATCACAGTACAAGGACAAAATGATTGACTTCAACAATTGGCTAAGCATCTGGTGTCATTCTAAGGGGATCCAGTATCTGTCTGCCTGGGACGACATGGTTGACAGACCACGATGCTTTGCCAGAGGTGGCCTCCACCTGTCCCCCCGGGATTCCAGATACTGGCAAAGGCTCTTGCCTCCCCTCTAGTGCCTTTTTTTAGGCAAGGTTCAAATGACAAATTCACCACCATAACAGGAACAGGCAAGCAAAAACTGAGGGTAATGCTACTCAATGCTAGAAGTCTAAATCTCAAAATGCACTCACTTGAAGCACTCCTTAAAATGGAGAACATCGATGTCTGTGCCGTGACTGAGACCTGGTTCAAGACTCCAGAGAGCACCCCTGCATTACCAGGCTATAACTCATACCACACTTTTCAGCCATCTAACCTGGACCAGAACACCAAAGGCGGAGGTGTGTCCATATTCATTAAGGATATCCACACCTCCAGGCTAGTTGCTCAGCAAAATGCAGCCGTGGTTATCCAAGTAAACTAACTCTGGGCAAAACTGCAATCCAAATTAGATCACCCACCATGCCCCAGGATTACAACTCCTCTTTTTTGATATACTGGAAAATATTAGGGTTCAACCAAACACCCTAATATTGGGCGATTTCAACTACCCCGCCATTAACTGGGAAAACTACTCATGTACGAACTCCTTCACTCAGCACTTTCTGGAACTCATAAATTCCAATGCCCTGGATCAACTTATCCACACTCCCACCAGGGGCAACAATATCCTAGACCTAGTCATTACCAACATGAGTGACTGGTATTCGACACCTGAAGTCAACTCCTCGTTGGTCAGATCCGACCATAAGCTAATCACCCTAGATATCCACATCCCGCCCCCACCCCCCCATTAAGGAAACCATGGTAAAAAATGTCTCCAAAGCCAACTTAATGCTTCTGAAGACAGAAGTGGTGAACTTCATGACACCCATGCAGATGGACAATACAGTTACGACTGCTGAATCCTACACAAATGCACTCTAAGCACTTACACAAGTGCATGGATCATGCTATCCCTAACAGAATCAAGATGCTATCCTCCAAGAAAAGGAAGCCAATCTGGTGGTCCCCTGCCATAAACAAACTCTACAACAGAAGGAAGAAATTGTTGCAAAAGAAAGTAAAATCCCATGAGTGGAGGAGCTCCCTGGTCAGCCTCAGCAAGAAGCTGTGATCCCTTATAAGATCCTCCAAAGCTAGCTATGAAAACAAGATTGACACTGATTCTAAGGACATCCGCCAAGCATTCTATAGCTATGTTAAGAACCTCAATGGCAACACCCAAATCTGCTCTGAGTTATAGTACAATGGCACAAAAATTACAGAACCAACTGATATTGCTAACATCCTGGAAGATAGGTTCAGTGCTAACTTTATCCCCCTCTCACCCCCTAAAGGGCCCATATCTATACAGGACAAATGCAGAGTCCCTGTAATTACAACTTCACAGGTAAAAGCAGCACTGTCTAAAGCCAAAAACACAGCATCCATGGGATCTGACAACATCCTAGGCTGCATTTTACATGAACTTCAGAACAAACTGGCTCCCCACCTAAGCATCATGTTCAATCATAGCCTCACGTCAGGCTTTGTGCCCACTGAATGGTGCACAGCAGCAGTTATCCCACTCCACAAAGGGGAGCCACTGCTTATCCTGGGAACTATGGCCCTATTAGCTTGACGAGCCTGGTCTGCAAGGCCATGGAATGTATCATCATGGAATTCATAAACAAAGACATCGGTAACCTCCAAACTCTGGACCCCACCCAGTTCGGGTTTGTGAAAGGCAGATCTTCCCTCCTGAACTTGGTTGACTTCTTTGAGGCAGTCACTAAAGCCGTAGATGAGGGTAAGGTGGTTTACACAGCCTATCTTGACCTCACCAAGGCTTTCGACACCATCCTCCATTCTGGAATTATAGCTAAACTCACTAAACTAGGTATAAATCCCTATGTCACAAGATGGGTTGCCAACTGGCTCACTGACAGAACCCACACTGTAAAAGTTGCAGACTCCAAATCTGACTTCAAACCAGTGACAAGTGGAGTACCACAGAGTTCAGTCCTGGGACCTCTCCAGTTTGGTATCTACTTCTCTGAAGAACAGGCTAACACAGAAGGCCTCTGGCTAACGAAGTTTGCAGATAACTGCAAACTAGGAGCTATAGTAAAGTTCCCAAATGATGTGGACATCCTACAGAAGGGCCTCACTGAGACAGATGCCTGGTGTCAGAGCCATGGCCTCAAGCTTAATGCCAAAAAGTGCATTGTTATCCCCTTTGGTAAAAACTCTGTACCCATGAACTACCACATAGGCGGCAGTCTTCTTAACACTGAATGTGTGATAAGAGAACTTGGGACCCAGGTGGACAGTAGTCTCTCCTTTGATAATATCCAATTCCTTGTGCAGTATGAACAAAAACGGTGCAGCTTGAACAGTACAAAAACACGTTTAATGACACAAATCCACAAAGGTGCTTCTACAGGTTTAGCGCTTTCATCTGTTTTATATACAGACTTCCTCAGAACCAAAGCATTTGATCACCAGTTTCATTATAAAGACAATTTGGCACCAAAATTCAAAAAGATTCCATTGCTGCCTTAAAGAAACATTCATCAATACCTCACTTACATAAACTAATACATGACTTGTATGTTTAACTATTAGTCTTATACATTTGATTTATAAAAACCTATAATACATTAGTTAGGCATTAATTGATCTTATGCTGTATATAATATTTATGTAGTAAAAATATTTCATAATATATAGAATATGTTAAAAATATGTTAAAAATGTATTAATATATTAAAAATGTTGACAATTATATCTGATGTATACGTATATTGACTTACTGTGCTCTGAAAATCCACATTCAATAATACATAAAAACATTTCCTAAAATAAATTGATATTATTATTGACTGAAGTATGTAAATACTAAATAAATACACTTCTTTAATCATCTAGAATGGAATGTCTAGGTGACAAATGATGAAATATATATTATATAATTTATATGCGCCCTGCTGTACTGTATGTTAAACCCCAACTTGAATAATCAAGTATGAGGAAGGGTTTGATACTAATACTTTTGTTTATGCCTGGAAGACTGGTTGCATCTGTAAATATCTGCCACTTACTTTCCATCATGGCTAGATATACTTTCCAATTACCCCCACAAACACTGCTTTCGACATGTTCTAAAATAGTGAATTTAAAATAATGTTGGTTCCCTTTGCTAATAATATGCTTGGACAAGGCATTCTTTGCATCTTTATTTTGAATTTTGTAATAATGTTCATATATTCTTTTTTTAAAATTTCGCTCAGTCTTACCTATGTAAAATGCTGGGCATTCGACACATTTAGCAAGGTATACCACTTGTCTAGTATTACAATTCCCTGCCTTACTTTTTATATATGTCTTATTGATGTTATCCAACTTAAATCGCACCTCTTCATTTATATATTTACATTGGTTACAAGAGCCACATCTTGAAGTTCCTTTTGTAACTGACTTGTATTTTGCTGTATTCATTGTCTTCTCAAGTAACTTCTTAATATTTGGAGCTGTTTTGTATACACAAATGGGATGTTTGCCTAATATGATACCTATACTATCTATTATGGTAATCAAATCCCAATGTCTATTCAATATCTCTTCCACTTGGTTGGCGTATGGTGTGTACATTATGACGCACACTCTTTTGAATGGTCCTGATATATTTTCTTTTCTTCCCATATCTATATCTCTTTCCTTAGACCTACCCAACAGTGGTAAATATTTGTTCCCCCATTGTTGTCTCACATAACCTGTGACATCTCTTAACATTGGTATGGGATACCCTCTGCTTTTAAACATGTTAAATATTAAATCTATTTCTTCTTCCATAGATTCTTTACTAGAAGACATATGTGCCACCCGAATGCATTGTCCTTTAACAACATTCTTAAAAACATGAGGGGGGTGGCAACTACTGAACTCTATATAGTCATTAGAGAAAGTAGTTTTCCTGTATATTTTTGATGCAAACCCATTTCTAGTATGACTTATATATGTGTCCTGGGTTTATCAGAGTTAACTACCTTGTCAGTGAGTCCATTCTGTTACAGATAATTTGCCACAGCACATGCATCATTTGGCTGGATAGTGTAATCAAATACCTGTATGGCTGATGGTGACAGTGGTCCCCATACAGTGGACCTTAGGGCGTGTACTGGGAGTACCATGGTGTAAAGACAGTATAACCAGCACCCACACCCCACATTGGATATTTTACTCACTGAAACCCAAGATAATACTCTGACATACCCACAATCACACATTTACCAGGACTGGAATTCAACCCCTTGTCTATCTCAAGAGTGCTACTACAGGAATATGCATCTATTGCACATGCCACAGGGATAGTAGGGTGATGGTTTGTCATGGCTCTCCTATGGTCATCAACATCACTATCCCTTATACTGTATAGCAAGGTGTATTGTATTAGGAGAATGTGGCCTCAGAATGCTGTATCCTACAAATATACACACTTGCACACATACACACACTTGCCAGGACTCAGATGATAACCCATGCCTTTTTACCCATTTGTACAACAGTGTTGTGCTGGTACTGCAAGCTCGAGGTAGCCAATAGCACGAAGAGTGTAACACGGTACATGTAATGTCCATTACAGCAGCAGCCATTTCTTACTATGGCAATGGGGGGTGAAGGGGGTGAGAAGGCCCTCAGGGTATTATCAGGTTTACAAACACACAGACACTGTTACTCTCAGTAATACACACTGACACATTTGTCAATACTGGGGTTCGTAGGTGCAGATGGTCCTAAGTGTGTACTAGGATGTTGTCCATGGAGAGATGAGAAGAGTAGAGGATGTGGGTACAGTGGTATCATGCCACCTGTCCTTTGTCAGCAGGCCATCTATCAACTGAGAGTTAAATGCAACATCCAATCATCTGGTTGCCTTTTGCAGAAGGCCAGTGAGGTGCTCCAATTGACATGTATGCAACATATATTACATAACATGTTCAATGTCTGTTTTGGGGACCTGTACCCAAGCATGTTCTGTTGACTGTGGTAGTGTAGTTGAGGTATCCATGGCATGTGGTGCATACAGGGTGAGGTTTCCTAGCTGTGGCATTCATAACACAACTGGGCAGACATATCAGTGTCAGTCAAGCATAGCTTGCCTCTAAGCAGCCAAGATGGATACCTGACATCTGCACATCTTTACAGAGGGCAGGCAGATATCAGCTAGCCAACTGGTTATGCATTAGGATGAATGTTTTGACAGATAGATGTCTGACACTGATAGGCATGCCATTACTACATGACAGCAGTCCTCAATGACATGTCCTATACACACAGTAGTCTACAGTGAATATCCACATGTCAGATCAATATCCAGTAGCAAATACTTAATGACACACAGCTCACACACCAAGAACATAATAGTCTAGATTCAGAGTCCACCTTTGCATGCAGGGGTGTTTGGTTCCAGTAATACAATCTGCAATCTACTCTTACTTGGGAAAACACTGATAACAGTAGTAACATAATGATACAATACAAGCAAGTGTGACTGCATATAACCTGGGATACTACCCATCTATGAAACACATACAAAGGGAATGATTGTTGTAGTAGCCATATATATGCAGGTATCCCAGTCAGTATACTCACACCCCTTGCTATTGTGATGACACCACATAGAAGCATGTTATGTACATGGAATTGAATAAATTTCCTAAAGATGTCATTACCATGCTATTTCATCAGATTGGAATGTGATCACTGGTTACTAGAGATGAGCATTGCTTAAATATAAATGCTAAGTAGCAGATTTGCACACTGGCAAGGAAGCCTACATGGTATAAGCACCTATTTGTTTAACTGTACATTAGCAGTGCTTACCATCGGGCAAACCTGTGCAAACCCACTTAAAGCCACTTAAAAGTGCATTAACCACTCTGTATCCAACAGTCCTTGTTCTGTCTAGCAACAAAATAAACACCCCTTGGAGGTCTTGAACCCAGGACCATGCACATTGCAGTCACAGCAGTTAATCACTAAGCCACCACAGCTAGAACAAAATTTGCTGTTTTTTCTGATATATTTGTCAGTACACATACTGAAGAGTAGTGAACAACTGCTTTGACTTCTACAATTGTGCAGTACTTGTTAGTGAAAATATTGTTGAATCAGTATGCTGTTATATTTATATAAACATATATCAGATAAATATTGTGGGATATGTCTGGGAAGGTAAATACAACACTCATCTTTACACATAAAGATATGGTGTATATATATATATATATATATATATATATATATATATATATATATATATATATATTTGTAGATATACGTATATATGCACATGCACATATATATTTATATATATTTATATACATCTGTATATTGCTTTATATAGATTCATATATAGATCTATCTGTATATATATATATATATATATATATATATAGAGAGAGAGAGAGAGAGAGAG